>NW_016803192.1:1369461-1383976 GCF_001698545.2 Rhinopithecus bieti
TTTTTTGTATTTTTTAGTAGAGACGGGGTTTCACCGTGTTAGCCAGGATAGTCTCGATCTCCTGACCTCGTGATCCACCCGTCTCGGCCTCCCAAAGTGCTGGGATTATAGGCTTGAGCCACCGCGCTCGGCCGGAATCAAGAGTAAATCGTGTGCTTATCCATTTAAAACACATTCTGAAATTTAGTGGTTGCCCTTTTTCTGTGAACTCAAAACCACATGTTTCCTGACTTGTTTATTTTGCCCAGAAATTGTTGTCAAATTTACAAATCTGTCACATTCATAATCCATTTTCTCTCCCTCTCTTTTGTAAATGGCCTAGTATAAGCTTTGCTAGAGGCTTATGCTTACTTTGTCATCTCTGCTCTTGAAATTTGTCTCCTCTCCAGAGTGCAATTTATCTGGGCTTGATATTAGAAATCATTTGACATATGTAGGTATCTTCTTAATGTGGTCTTTCCTTTCCTGGCCTTCCATATATTCTTATTAACCTTTATTCTACTTTCCAGTTGGGCAAAAAAATGTCAAATGAAAAATAAAAATAAAGATTTCTGTCTTTCTCATGTCATTTGTTAGTATTACACCATATTTCCAGCATGCTCATTCTGGCTTCCTTTCATGTGAATACAACTATATTACGATTTGACAGTGGAGGAGGTTGGGGGAGAATCTTATTCCACAACTGACGTCTTTAAGGAATTTAAAATTTTGCTTTTAAAATCTCAATGTTTCTTTTAAAAGGTATTGTTTACATTTTTTAAAAGTATGTATATTTTTTACTTTTGCATTTATTTATAATTATAAAATTATATATATATATACACACACTCTATAGAAATTCTTGAAGAAAATCATGTAAGAAAGCAAGCAAGCAACAACCACCAAAAAACCTCAGAATCTATTATTCGACTGACGTCCATCCCATAGTCCCCACTTATCTGAGGAAGATACATTTCAAGACTTCCAGTGGATTCTTGAAACCTCAGATGCTATTGAACCCTATATACACTATGTTTTGTCCTATGTGTAGTCTATGATAAGGTATAATTTACAAATTAGACACAGTAAGAGATTAACCATAACTAATAAAAAAACAGTACTTTAAAACAATATGCCAACATTTCTACTCTTGAATTTCGGGACCATTATTAAGTAAAGTAAGAATTACTTGAACACAAGCACTACAATACTGCGACAGTCGATCACATAAGAGATGGTTACGGAGTGACTAGCAGGGAGGTAATATATGCAAGAGCATAGACACGTTGGCCAAAGGGATGAGTTACATCCCAGGTGGGTTGGAGTGGGACAGCCCAAGATTTCAACATATTATTCAGAACAGTGAGCCATTTAAAACTTACGAATTATTTATTTCTGGAATTTCCCATTTAACATTTTTTGGACTTCGATGGACTACAGGAAACTGAACCTTCAGAAGGCAAAACCACAGATAAGGGAGGATTACTGTATAGATTCTAAAATATAAATAAAAAAGAAATACTGACTTTAATTCCATGTTGTTATTGAGCTCTCTGTGTTCAAGTCATTCATCCCTTCGATGTTCTGGCTTCTGACTTAACTAGATGCTAGAGCTACAATAAGCACTAAGAGTTCTAGACAGAAAGTACACATTCTTTGCCCTCAAGAAGTTTATTAACCATTAGATAAACAAGCAAACTAAAAACTGAGATAGCTTGTAGAGCGAAGTGAAGTATGCCATGTCAAGAGAAATCCAAAGAAACAGTACCTAAGAGCCTGGCAGAACATGGCCAGGAAAGGAGGCTCTAGTTATAATCCTAAATGAAGGCTCTTGGTTGAATATTCTTTCAAGCTGCAAAAACATCCACAACATTCCCTTTTCAGTCTGAATCACATCACTAGAAAAGCTCCTAATCCCCTTTCGTTGACCAGAAAACTCAGCCTTTCTCTTCTCACTATCATTGTGAAGATATATTTGTTTTTCTCAAAACCAAAAAATACTTTACCACATAGTAAGAAGTAGTTATATGCTCCCAAAACACAATATATATTAAGGCACAAGAGCCATCTTCCAAGTAATCCTTGTTTTGATCTGAGAAGGATTCATCGCTGAATTTAGGGAAACGTTCTCTCCCCAGGTAATTGCAATACCCATCTAATTCTGGCTGAAACAAACTCCTGTCATTGTGCTTATTCACACACCTATGTGAGCTAATGTAATTTCCTTGAGATAAAGTGTGTTGGCTGAATTGGTAAGAAAGAAATAGGGAAAGCAATTATTCCAAAAAAAGAAAGGAAAAGACACAAAAGAACCCTGCGCTTGCTTATTAGTTCTTTGGTACAGAGCCATGGTTTGAGTCAGGAGCTTGTGTAAGTGTCTTATCCTTGGCTTAGGAAGAAATAGGGAACAAATGCACATCTATGGAAGCACAGACACAGAGGATTTCCTTTTGCTCAGTTAGTACAGAATGTAATGGTGGCTTTACATATATTTTTCCATAAGCATGAAATAATAAAACATCTATTTACTAATAGGTGCAGGAAAACCAGTAAAGATGAAAACATGACCTTTTATTATATGCAACATGTAATTTTTGGCCGGCCAATTTCAGAAGACCCTTTCTACCTTTCTAAAATGATTTACAATAAATATTAGTAGGAAATATAACCTGCTCCATTTATAGAAACTGACAAAGGTGTACTTTCCCAGCCTACTTCGTAACTATGGAGAAAACATGTGACCTACCTTTTATTAAAAAGATGTACCTGTCGGCTAGGCACAGTGGCTTATGCCTGTAATCCCAGCACTTTGGGAGGCCAAGGCAGGTGGATCATCTGTGGTCAGAAGTTTAAAACCAGCCTAGACAACATGGTGAAACCCCGTCTCTACTAAGGATACAAAAATTAGCTGGGTGTAGTGGTGCATGCCTGTGGTTCCAACTAGTCAGGAGGCTGAGGCAGGAGAATCTCTTGAACCTGGGAGGCAGAAGTTGCAGTGAGCTGAGATCACGCCACTGCACTCCAGCCTAGGCAACAGAGCAAGACTGCATCTCAAAAAAAAAAAAAAAAAAAAAAAAAAAAAAAAAAAAAAAAAAAACAATTTCTAAATGTACCTGTCAAAGGCATTGAATCCAGAGTGGGTTATGAGCAGCATTCAGTGCCAGTGGTAGGGAGAGTTCAAGATGGTGCACTGATAGTCAATGGTAATAGCAAAGGCATCCTCTCCAGATTGATTCATTGGCAAGACTTAATTTGGGGTATGTACCTTTCATTTACTTCTGCATATTTTGCAACCTGGTTTTTCTGCCTTCCAGGCAATTCAGTGAGTTACCTAATGTAGACTCAGTAACTTCTTTTTCTGCTTAAGTTATCCACAGTTAATTTCTTTGATTCACAACTAATTCCACTAATATAATATTCTGACCAATAATTCTCCTTCTCGATCTAATCTCCAACGTTCTATTATTTCATTCAAACCTCTCTATGGCAATTACCTCTTTAAATATATGAATACATGTTTCTCCTCTATGAAGTCTTTGAGGGCAGGCATAGCTCTCCTTTTCTTTCCTACCCATTACCTACGAATATAATGTGCGCTCACACACACACACACACACACTCAAAATGTGTGTGAAAGTGAATGGTCCCAATAAATCCTTTTATCGTTTCCCAGATACGTAATTCACCTTATCCTTGTAAATCTAAATAGACCACACTCTTTCATAGCTAGAGCTTTTGTTATTTGCTTATGAGTTTTTCTTCTTTTTCTATTAGCTTTGGTGCAAGGACTGGGTCTTTGTTAAGTTTAGATCCAGTATCCAATAAATAACTTATTGATGACTGTAAACACAACTAATGAATAGCAGAGCCATGCCTAAAAATCATGTTAACTAACTCTTGCCTATATACCCCTCAGCCTCTGAGCAGCATCATAACTAGCATGACAGTCCTTTAGTTTCTAAGTGATGATTATACCACCATCTTGGACAGTTGTAATTTAGAAGCAAATAACCCTCATATAAAATAATTTATCCAGTTGTCTGATGTTACCACATAGGCCCTAAAGGACTAAAGTGGCTGAGTATATCTGATTTTAGAAAACCTGGTTGAAATTATAGAATCTCTATCACAATGGTTATCATTAGCCATATCATGATGTCTGGCATTTTGTCATTCATGTATGTATTGTCTCAACTAATCTTGGCATGCTTGAGAAAGATGGTAAATACTTTTGTCATTTGACTTTATACATTGAAACACCCACTATTAATTATTTAATACTTCCTCTAAATCATCTGCCAGACTGTAATCCATTCAAGTGGCCAACATACAAAATTCGCATCTTTCTGCATTCCTCCAACCACAGGGGTTATAGGAAAGATATTTTTAGCAATATCTCAGTTGAAATAATGCCTCTCTTACCTGACTGTATCGAATATTTATTCAGCCTATTTGCAGTATGGTACAAGAAAGGCTAGTTTTGTAACTAAATAAACTGGGTTTGAATCTAGGGTACCCCACTTACTACCTGTGTGTCCCTGAACAAGTTACTGAACTTCATATTGCTTCGGTTTTCTCACCTGCAAAGGGTATGCTATCTTGCAGGGATTTCTTAGGTTGGTGTATTAGTCTGTTCTCACACTGCTATAAAGAACTACCTGAGACTGGGTAATTTTTGAAGAAAAGAGGTCGAAGCAACTCACAGTCCCACAGGGTGTACAGAAGGTCTGTCTGGGAAGGCCTCAGAAAACTGACAATCATGGCAGAAGGCAGAAGGGAAGCAAGAACAATCTTCACATGGTGGAGCAGAAGAGAGAACGTGAAGGGGGAAGTGCTTCACACTTTTAAACAATGATATCTCATGAGAACTGCATCACAAGGACGGCAAGGGGGATGTCCCACCCCCAGGATTCAATCACCTCTCACCAGGACCCTCCTTACACGTGAAGATTACAATTCGACATGAGATTTGGATAGGTACACAGAGTCAAACCATATCAACTGGAAACGGAAGATTTTATATGATAATATATAAAGCACTTAGCAGATGGTCCCAGAAATGAATGACTGTTATTATTACCGTGATTATTGTCAGGCATTATGCTCAGTACTTCATCCAAATTATTTTATAGAATACATAAAAAAAAAACTTATGCAGAACATTATTCTTATTCCCATTTTACTGATTAGAAAAATAAGATTTAGAGAAATTAAGTAAACTGTCCTCAACCTCTCCGTTAGTAATGACTAAGTCCAGAATTTAAACTTAAATTTTTCTAACTCCCAAGACCTTCCACTCAACCATCCCATGTCACTCCCTTTCCCACTACATGCCTCCTGCTATCTCTCTGAGCTTTCACTTCCTGCAGATGGATGGATACACAGCACCGCAGATAATGAAGTTGCCTTCCAGCCTGCCATTTCATTACTCACCTAGCTGAATTACAGCCCTGTACTCCTGTGCCTCATCCCCCTCATCTTCCCGCACCTTCCTTGCTCTTATATTGAGCACAAACACAGCCTCCTTTGGCACTGTAAGATGTATGACAGAACATCCCAGTTTATTTATCAGAAGAGTCTTAAGCTTTTAATAAATGACCATTTCAGAAATACAATTTTAGAGATCTCTTGGAGGGCTATAATTGGAGATGGTATTGTCATCAGTGGCGACAGAAAGCTGACTGTATTTGTTTCTCTGTCTTCCTGTGTTCCCTTCAGGTACCACATAAAAGCATTAAAAAATAGCTTAGCCTAAGTCATGCCTGAATGCCTAAGATCTCCTGAAGGGTAAACCATTTCTTTGTCACTCCTTGCTACAAGGTTGAGGCCATCCTTAAGAGGGAAAGGCCTACTGTAATGACTCACAGGTGACTTCTTAATGGTCTCTTTTGTTGCTAAATGTCTCATTTTACATGTTAAATCATTGTATCATTGCATCAATTGTGTATCACTGGGATGAAAGCAAAGCTTTGCTCCTGCTGATCATTCCAGATATCGTAACCCCAACCCACACACAATGCTTGCTCTTTTATTCTTTCTCTTATATTAGGTGACTTGCCTGCAGACTCCAGGTCCTTAGGGTAGGAACTTTTAGTTATTTGTTCAACAAAAGTCATTCTATGAGAAAGCCCTGTGTACATGAAAGTAGCACATAAATAAAGCTACCTTAGAGCCAATGCTGGAGAAAGTGTGCAAAATGCAATAATTTGAGACATTAAAGATATACTTGCTTAATAAATCTGAACATAGCATTATTTCACATTTATTTTTAAAAAGTGTATTTTTTAACTCTGATAATTCACCCAGAAGAGGCATTGCTTTCAATATAAATGATATAAAGACTTTTCATTAGCAAACAAAATTATACATAAAATAATAAGTTGAATCTCTCTAAAATTAGAGTATCTCAGCCTTTGAACTTGTCAACTGCAGATGAATGAGGTTCATAAACTTGGAAAGGAGAGCTTTATTTCTCATAAAATGTTGTAGCCTGCCCGGTGGCCTTTCTGACAGGCTGGGAAGCATAGCCTTCGGCCAGAAGCCGGAAACAGACACCAAAGGGGCAAAGGGAGGGGCAAAGGGAACAGGAACTTATGCTGAGCAGGGTGGCGTATGGATGTATTTAATAAGCTATAGGAGGAGTCATGAATATTTATGAAAGAGAAATAGGTACATGAGCAGTTGAGCTTCATGTCCCTTTATGAATCCCATGTACAAAAAATGGCGGCATTAGCATGATCCAAGGGTGCAGTTTTCAAGTTCTGACATAAAAACGTGAAGCAGAGGACATGAAAACCCTTACTGTGCATTCTCTGCAGACCGGCCAGGACAACTCTGTAGTTTGTGGTCTCTTATTAGATGAAAAAGGAGAGGCCGTGTCAGGTGGTTGGTTTATACCAGTGTGGAGTCCTGAAGGCACCACTTTCTTAGGAAAGAAAGGCTAATGATGGTTAGCCAGGGAGGGGGTATAACAAGGCATATCTGACCACCTGTCCTTGTTGCTGAGAACTCAAGTTTACTCTGGGGTCCCCTTGGTCAACAGATGGTCCTTTCAATGAGCTGGGGGCCTACAACTTTTACTTTCATCTCTCAGACGGAAATATTTGTGGAACCAATAAAACGATCTTTATGAAAACTATATGATGATGGGGGGAAGCAATATGCAAAATATTACCAATTATTTTAAAATAACTAGAAACATTAAATCAACCCCTGCATGGAAAAAGGAAACATGAGAATTCTGGGTGACTTATGAAATATTAATTTATGGTAACAGAACTAACTGAAATTTCAAAACATATGTCTTGTTTCCATGTGATCACTCATGTATAGAAAGATGGAAATAAAATCTCCTAAAGGACCCTTTGATAATCATGAGACAGAAAGAATTATGAAGAAAATACATACCAGCAGGTATTTTCCCCTTGTATTAGTCAGGATAGGATAGGCTGTGTTACACTAATAAATAACCCCCAAATTTCCACAATTTAAATATATATTGTTTCTTACTCAGCCAAGTTCCCTGTAGTCCCATTGACGCTTTAAGGTCGTTTCAAGTATTGACCTATATGAACCATATTTGGAGACAGGACTGACTGTCAAGGAGGTAAATTAAGTTACCAGGGAAGACCTGTGGAGATAACTGGGAATGTTTCCTTTTACTTAATGTTTTTCTTTAGTCCCTTTATCTAGAGGCACAGCTGCTTAAAGAAACCAGATGGCCCAGGATGGCACCAGAGCTTCTTGAGCCCTGATCAGCTGCCAGAGGAAGACAAGATGCTGAGAAACTGGTGCAAAGTGGAACCGCAATCCCTGGTTGCCTTCGAATCATTAACATATGATTATAATGTTAAAAGTTTGTTTCCTAAAAGAAAATCTCCTCCATTCTGTGTACGTTGATGTATGAAGACATGTTTATGAACTGTGCTTATGCACCTGGAGTCCCACCCTGCACATGCTAACATTCCTCCCTGCCCCACGCCTTATCCTTAAAAACCCAATATGCCTTTTGTTGTTTGGGGAGTAGGTACATATAGAGTGAGTGTTCCCTTTCTCCATTATCTGGCTAGGGAATAAAACTGTATTGCTTTTTCTAATTGCATGGTCTTTGTGACCAATACAAAGTGGGGAAAAAACTCACTTTACCAGTGACAATTACAGTTAAAGTCATAAGGATGTAACACTAATCTTACAGGAATGGTACCCTTATAAGAAGAGAAAGAGACGTCGGATCTCTTGTTCTCTTTCTACATGCTCAGAGGAAAGGCCATGTGAGGACACAGCAAGAAAGTGGCTATTTAAAAACCAAGAAAAAAAGTCTTGACCAGAAACTAAATTTGCTGGCACTTTTCACCACACCTATGAGAAAATAAATTGTCTGTTGTTTAAGCCACCCAGTCTGTGGTATTTTGTTATGGCACCCCAAGCAGACTAATACAACTAGCTTAGTTCAAATGTGGCATGCATCATATCTGACCACAGGCTGTGGGCCAGAACTAGTCAAATAGCTCTGCCTAACAGCACAGAGACTGGAAAGTTCCATTTCTCATATGTCCAGAAGGAGAACAGAACTAAGTATTAGTAAGCACTAGTAATGGTTACCATAGCTCCATGCATATACCCCAAATGTGAGCTAAATAAGCTCTGAGCTGGGGAAGAAGAGGGAGAAAATCTTAGAAAAATAAGAGAGAATGAGATCCAGTAAATAACTAGTGTTACCTTCATTCCTCTTGGATTTAATCCCAAGAGACAAGAAGAGTAGATGGCTTGACTTGTTTCTACTCTGGAGATTTCTGAAAGCAGGAGATTTGCCAAAGTACTGTACATTTTCAGAGCACAGGGAAGCCATACTGTGGCATATTGGAAAAGTAGGATGCTGCTACCATCCCCAACTGGTTCCCAGTGGCTTGCAGGTGTTTCAGTAAAAGATTCTAGTAGAAGATTCAAAAAGCTTATGATACCTGCTATGGTCTAAATGTTTATGTCCCCCAAAATTCATATGTTGAAAACTAATCTCCAATGCAATACTATTAAGAGGAGTGCCTTTTGGAGGCGATTAAGTGATGAGGGCTATATCCTCATGAATGGGATTAATGACATAACAAGAGGCTTCAGGGAGCTTGTTTTTCCCTTCTGCCATGTGAGGACACAGCTAGAGGCACCATCTACGATGCAAAGAGTTCTTATCAGACAATGACTCAGCACATACCTTGATCTTGCACTTCTCTGCCTTCAGAACTGTGTGAAATAAATATCTGTTGTTTATATTCATTCTAAGATATTTTGTTATAGCAGCCTGGATGTGCATCTTCATGTGTGTCTTACCACCCCTAGATGGGCATAAAGATAAACTCAGGTGATAGGGTCAGCTGGTAGCTCAGAAGTTATACCACTGAGGAAAACAGCAGCTTCTATATAAAGCTCCTGAATGTTATACTTTGCAAGATAGAGTTAACAGTTGGAGATGCTGACACAGATCTTGGATTTATAGTTTCAATAAGGCCAATGGGGTTCCACAATTACAGAGGTCATATGGCATTACTTAACAGACAGAAGCAAGACAGATGAAATTATTGTGAGGGAAAGCAAAGCCAAAGTAGCAACCTGGGTGTCTTGACCTGCGAAGTTCTGTGACTACAGAGATCAGACCATACCATTACTAGAAGCAGGAAAAATGCCTACTAGTCTGTGGCATGTAAGGATATCCTCTCCTAAGTAAAGAACAAGCTGTGGCACCTTGTATGCCACAGCTCTAAAAAGAATGTACAGTATTTGGTGGACCTGCTTGAATTGTAAAGCATTTACCACACTTGGGGATATTGCTGTGAGTCATTAATCAGGTGATTCGGAAAGATGCCAGTTTTCAGAGGTGCTCAAAGCAAGAGAAGATTCTGCAGCAGTTCCAGGTACAGTGAAAGGTGTCCTGCCACTAAGATCATACGTCCCAACAGATGTAATGGTGCTATAGGCATCCATATTGACTACGAATACAGGGCATTACCCCTGACAAGCCTCAGCAGAAGAGTCAAGTGCATAGCCCTTGTGTTCTAAAGTCATGCCTTCTGCAGGAAAACATTAGTCATCATTTGAAAAACAGTTCTTATAGTGCTAAGGACCCCTAGCAGATTTTAAGAGCCTGTTCAAAAGATACCAAATAATTACGTGTCTAGAATTATCCATTTGGAGCTGATATTATCAGATCCTCCAAATCACAATATTGAACAGCTATAGCAGTAACCCATCATATAATGGAAATAGGATGTTCAGGATAAGGTCCCAGGTCTTGAAGGTGTAAGTAACTTAGATAAAGAAGTGGCCCAGGTTCCTGGAGATCCTACCTCTACCCAAATTGTACCTCTTCCTGAAATGTACCTCTCTCTCAATTCATACATGTGGTCTCGGGGCAGGGAGGGGTGGGGGCAGAGATTCTATGATTACCTGTTAGTGGAGAAAAATACTTAGGCCTAGTTCTCCAAGGGAGCAGCTCTACATGTTAGAGTTAGCTGACAATGCTGCAGCACAGCAGTCCCAGTCATAGCTGACCTTGAGGGAACATGGTGAAGGAAAATCCTTCCAGTGAGCAGATAAGGAGAGTACATGAAGTCATTCACATTGTGTGGAAGAAGAAATGACCTCAAGTGTAGGGTAACATTCAAATCCAGGCATTGAATGACTTATCTTATTGGTCAGCTGCCTACAAAGAGTAAGATGAAAAGATCAGAGACAAAGAAATATAAGGATGGGGCAATCTATTGGAGAGGATACAAAACATACTACTACTTGTGTTTTATATTATAGCTCACTATAAAGTAAGCACTATACCCAGTGCTTACAAAAAGGGGTCTTGAACAAAGTAGCAGGATTAAAGCTTACAAATGGGTGAAAGACAGTGGGAATCCTCTTACCAAGGCCACTGCTGAGGGTTCAACCTGCCGAGATTCCGATGCTGAACTCTCACAACGGCACTGTGGAAACCAGCCAGCCACTTACCGGCAGATTGAGCAACTTACTATTAGACAAGTTCTACTTGGAATTTTACTTACTGGAATTGATCTATGCTCCAGATATGGGAGTGTCTGCCTGGTCTGCATTTCCTGTCAGCACCACTATTCAAAGACTTCCAGAACTCCTCATTTATAGCATCATATTGCAGTAATGATCACCAACTAAGGGACCTATTTTATGGTAATGGAGGTACACTGATGGGCATTTGATCACTTGATCCACTAATTCTACATGTATTAGATCACTCAAAAGCAGTCCATCTAATGGCATGATTGATAAGTTTAGATAAGGCCCATCTCAGGACAGTGTCCAATGAGTTTGGGAAAATGAGCTCTGAAATTTTACCTGGAAGTAATGGGGGATACACATGGTGGTTTTCCCCTAAAAGCTAGGGTCAACTGGCCAAAATAACAAGGGGAACAAGTAGATAGACAATGTTTGGTATCACTTCCAGTTTCTAGTGTTTGGAGTTGTTCTTTATATCCCTAAAACTTTAGACTTTGTTGGATTAGAATCCACTGAACTTGCATCTGCAATTATTACCTTGCCATTTGGGATTCCTCATGAGTGTAGGGCATTAAGAAAGGAAATGAGTTATATTGGCAGCCATAATTGACCCCGTAAGCTTAAGGACATAGGGCTGTCTCTATACAACACCAGGGAGGAATGAGTACATATGGTACCGAGGGGATTCTCTGAGGCATCACTTAGTGTTTCCATGCTGAGTAATAATTGTAAGTGGAGAATCGCAGAAACCATAGTTCAATAAAGGCAAAACAATCAAGTACTCATATTCCATAGTGACGAAGTTTTGAGTTACCCTACAAGGCCAGCATATTATCTGCACTGAAGTGCTGAATGAAGGTGAGGGAAATGTGGAATTACAGGTAAAGAAAATAAATGAATAGTAATTATGATCTCAGAGTTGTAGAAGTTGAATCTTGTCCCATTAACCTCGTTTTATTCCTTTGTGGATTTGGGAGGTAACCACAAATGTTGCAGTCTTCATGACTGATTGAACATAATGAAGGGCACAAGCAGACTGAAATGCTTCAATGAATGCACTACAGTAGTTCTCCCTTATCTTCAGTCTGAAAAAATTAAATGAAAAATTCCAGAAATAAACAGTAAGTCTTATACTGTACACCATTCTGAGTAGCATAATGAAATTTCATGCCGTCCCACTTCATCCTACTGAACATGTGAATCATTACTTTGTCCAACATATCCACATTGTATATACTGCCCACCTGTTAGTCACTTAGTAAGCATCTCAGTTATCAGGTCAAAGCACAAAATATATACAGCTTCTTACTCTCTGCGGTTTCAGGCAGCCACTCGGTTCTTAGAATGTATTGCCCATCGATAAACGGGGACTCTTATACCCTAATTCACATTTTTCCTCCAACCATTTATTCCAGCCATTGGTGCTACAACAAGCTTCATGCTGTTATACATAACAGCACCTCACTTAAGCTGCACTACAGCTTTTTGGACTTTGTATCTACAAGAATTCACTTGACACTCACACAATGAAATTCTGAAAACACAAGGGAACCAACATTTTACAAGGAAACTATTGAACAATAGGGGATGAGACACGTGAGTAGATAAACGCTCCCACTTTCTGCCCCTTTGGTGGGCAATTCTGAAATACAGTACACCTGATCTTTCATAGGGATATGACCAAACCCAGCCAAGTTGGCTTACATCACTGATCAACTCAAGAATGTGCCCTTTCAGCTTATTTCACTTATAAAACTACCAAATATTTAAAGAAGCAATAATATCAATTCTTCACAATCTCTTCCAAAAATTAGAAGAGGAGAGACTACTCCTCAAGGCAATCTATGGGGCCAGTTATTACACTGACACCAAAACCAGAAAACACATCACAAAAACAGAAAATATCATGCCAATATCTCTTATAAATACAGATGCCAACATTCTCAACCAAATACTGTCAAACCAAATCTAACAGCATATGAAAATTATTGCAGATCATAACCAAGTAGGATATATCCCCAAAAATCTAAGTTTGGTTTAACATCTCAAAATCAATCAACGTGATACACTACGTCAATGGGGAAAATAAAAGGAGGTGAAAAACATGGTCATCCCAATAGATGCAGAAAAGGCATATGACAAAATCCAAGACTCTTTCTGGATTAAAAGCTTCAAAATTTAGGAATGGAAGGGAACTTTCTCAACCTGATAAAGTACATCAATTAATATAAAAAAACTACAGCTACCATCCAACTTAATGGTGGAAAATAAGAGCTTTTAAGAATGAGACAAGGATTACACTCTCCCCATATCTATTCCACATTGTACTGGAGGTCAAAGGCAATGCAACTGGGCAAGAAAATAAAATAATTTGAAACAAGTTCAGCAAGGTTGCATAGTACAATATTGATATGCTGCAAAATACAGTTGTATTTCTATACTTTGCACTGTACAATCTGAAAATAAAATTAAGAAAGCAATTCCATTGACAACAGCATCAAAAAGAATAAAATACTTTAAATATTTTAACAAAAGCAATGCAAAACTTATACGTTGAAAATGATAAAACACTGCTCAAAGAAATTAAAGAAAGGTTAAATAACTGGAAAAACATACATGTGCATGGGTCAGAAGATTTAATATTGTTCAAACAACAGTACTCACCAAAGTGATCTACAGAATCAACACAATTCCTATCCCAATGCCAGCTGGCTTCTTTACAGAAGAAATGAACAGTCTGATCCTAAAATTCATTTGGAAATTCCAGCATCACAGAATAGCCAAAACAATCTTGAAAAAGATGAAAAAAGATGAAGGACTGAAACTCCTCAATTTCAAAACTTTCTACCAAACTATAATAATGAAGATAGTGTGACACTGGCATAAACATGAACATACAAATCAATGGAATAAAATTGAGAGACCAGAAATATGTCCTCATATTTATGATTAATTGATTCTTGACAAGGGTGCCAAGACAATTCAATAAAAGAAAGAAGAATACGTTAACAAATCTTTCTGGGACAACAGGAGATACATATTTAAAAGAATAAAGTTGAACCCCTTCCTTACACACCATACACAAACATTAATCCAAAATGGATCACAGATCTACCTAAATGCAAGGCCTGAAACTATAAAACTCTTAAAAGACAATTTAGGAGTACAGCTTCTTGACCTTAGATTAGGCAAAGCCTTCTTAGATTTAACACCAAAAATGGCCGGGCGCGGTGGCTCATGCCTATAATCCCAGCACTTTGGGAGGCTGAGGCGGGCAGATCATGAGGTCAGGAGATCGAGACCATCCTGACTAACACAGTGAATCCCCATCTCTACTAAAAATACAAAAAATTAGCCGGGCGTGGTGGTGGGTGCCTGAAGTCCCAGCTACTCAGAAGGTTGAGGCAGGAGAATGGCGTGAACCCGGGAGGTGGAGCTTGCAGTGAGCGGAGATAGCCCACTGCATTCCAGCCTGGGTGGCAGAGGGAGACTCTGTCTCAAAAAAAAAAAAAAAAAAAAAAAAAAA
>NW_016803192.1:1384243-1418644 GCF_001698545.2 Rhinopithecus bieti
AAAAAAAAAAAAAAAAAAAAAAAAAGATTTAACGCCAAAAGCACAAGTGACAGAAGAAAAATAGATACATTGGCCTTCATAAAAATTTAAAACTTTGTGCTTCAAGGATACCATCAAGAAGGTGAACAAGTAATGCATAGAGTAAGAGAAAATATTTACAACTCATATTTGATAAGGTACTTATATCTAACATACATAAAGCACTTACAATTCAATAGTAAAAAGACAACCCGAATTACAAAAGGGAAAGGGATTTGAATATATATTTCTCCAAATATATACAAATGGTCCATAAGCATGTGCAATGATTCTCAATATCATTAGCCAGCAGGGAATGGCAAAACCATGTGATACCACTTCACACCAACGAGGATGCCTGACATAGCTTGGATATTTGTCCCCTCCAAATCTCATGCAGAAATGTGACTCCCAGTGTAAGAGGTGGGGCCTGGTGGGAGATATCATGAGGACAGATCCTTCATAACTGACTTGGTGCCCTCCCAGCAGTAATGAGTGAGTTCTCACTCTACTAGTTCATGTAAGAGCTGTTTTTAAGAGCCTAGCACCTCCTCCTCTCTTTCTTGCTCCCTCTCTTGGTGTGTGACATGCCTGTTCTCCTTTTGCCTTCCATCATGAGTAAAAGCTTCCTGAGGCCTTACTAGAAGCCAAGCAGATGCTGGTGCCATGCTTGTACAGCCTGAAGAACTGTGAGCCAAATAAACCTTTTTTCTTTGTAAATTACCTAGTCTCGGGTATTCCTTTATAGCAAGGCAAAATGGATGAACACAATGGCTAAAATTTAAAAGTTAGGTAATAACAAGTTCCTGAAGATGTAAAGAAATAGAAACTTCATGCATTACTAGTTGGATTGTAAAATGGTACAGTCACTTTGGAAAACAGTTTGACTATTTCTCAAAAGGTTAAAATGTAGTTGCCATATGACCTAGCAATTCCATTTTAGGTACATACCCAAGAGAATTAAAACCATATGTCTATATTTTAAAACTTGTATGCTAATGTTCCTTGCAGCATTATTCAAAATAGCCCAAAATTAGAAACAACCCCATGTCCACTAACTTGAGGATAAATAAAACATACTTTGTTCATACAAGTGAATGTTATTTGGCAATAAAAGATAGGAAAATCTGATACTTGCTACAACATGGATGAAACTTGAAAATATGCTAAGTGAAAGAAGCCAATCTCATGGGACTTTATTTACATAAATATCTGGAATAGGCAAATCCATAAAGATAGAAAATATATTCATGATTACAGTGTCTAGGAAAGGATTGAGGGAGAAATAGAAAGTAATTGTTCATGGCAATGGGGTTTCTTTTAAAGGTTATTAATATTCTAAAACTTGATTGTGGTTATTCACTGTACAACTCTGAATACATACATATGTTTATATATATACACACATGCATATATATGTCATATATGTACACATATATACATATATATGAATCCATTGAATTCTATACTTTAAATGGAGGAGTTTTATAGTATATAAATTATATCTCCATAAAGCTAATTTTTTTAAGGACAAAAGGAAGAAACTAAAACAAATGGACCCTTTCCATGGCTTTTCCCTCCATTTCTGTGTTTCTCTTCTGAGTCCCCTACACCTGTTCCCTGGATCACCTCTCATAATAAACTGGCTGCATGCAAGCCCTGACTCAAGCTCTGTTTTCTGGGAAGAATACAGGATGGAGATATGCACTTGTGAGTGAATAAGTATATTTCTCCTTGGAGAAAGAAAAGGTCAAAAGGTGACACCATTGCTACCATCACCACTGAGGAAGATTCACATAGTTCTTTATTTGCTTACTTTCCTATATCAGTGGGATAAAGGGCACACCCTCATATACATTTCTAGTTTTCAGAGCATTTCCTTGCAAAGGCTTTAAGAATCTGTGCAAGAAAATTTACTGACATATTAATTTAGGATTTTAAAAAATACTGGCATAGAAATAAATAAAAGGTACTTTCGCTCCCTCATCTCAAAAGCCTTGAGTTCTGGGTCTGGAAACCCTACCTTCAGAACACATTAAGGTTGGGATTTTGGGTAAGCATTAACAGTCATTCAAACAACTACTAGTTACCTATGCTTTCCTTGGTGGAAGGACAGACAATAGGAGAACCTATTCTGTGAGTGGAACTGGTTTGAGTCTGGATCTAAGACAGCACAGGTTCTCTAAAGGCCAAAATACATCTGCCTCCTATAGAACAGTGATCTGTACACTTTTGTTAATAGCTGAAAAGCAAATATTTTGGCTTCGTGAGCTACAAGGTCTCTGTCCCAGCTATTCATCCCTGACTTGATAGCATGAAAAGATACCTTAGACAGTAAAACCTGAATTGAGGCTATGTTTCAAGAAAACTTTACTTATGTAAGCAGAATTTCTTATAACAGAAATTTGAACCTCTCATAATTTTCATGTGTTGTGAAACATAATTCCTGTTTTGATTTTTTTCCAACCATTTAAAATTATAAAACCATTCTAAGCTTGCAAACTATATAACAGGTGGCATGCCTGATTTGGCCCACGGGCCATAGTGTGCCATCCTCTTCTCTGGAGTAAAGAGATAACTTGTAAGTGAGGGCATGGATTGGGGACCTAAAGAAAGAGCCCTATGCTCATGCTTGGAATAAAAGAATAGGGCCACTCACTTCAAGTGGACAACACAGCCTAGGACGATGGGCACCTGACTTAGGAACTAATGTGTACCAAACCCTAGGACTGTATTTGCTATATTTGTAGGGTTTTCATATTTATTTTTATTTTTTGCTGTATTTGTAGTTTCTAGCATTCAGAGTTAAACAGAAGTGTTATCTCTAATGCTAGAGTTTCTACATATCCTCAGAAAAGGTTGATGTTCCTGGTCCTAAAGGCTAAACCCTGAGGAGCAATCACTATAAGGTCAGGGAGGAGACTAAAATCTGAATCCGGAGACAGAAACTCTCAGTTCAAGAAGGTATTTAATATCGATGCAAAATAGCCTTTTCTTTTTCTTTCTCAGCTAAACCTACTTCCTGCCCGAGGAAAGCAAACAGGTACCCTCTGAGACTTGAAGCAGAGCCTAAAGCAGTCTACCTGAAGGGCAACAGTTCTTTGAAACCTAGAGCTTTATTTAAAATCCATGTGAATTTGTATTCTATTCCATAACATAGCCGTGTATTTGTTTTAATATAAAATAGCATGCTAAACTATTTACCNTAGTTGGATTGTAAAATGGTACAGTCACTTTGGAAAACAGTTTGACTATTTCTCAAAAGGTTAAAAATGTAGTTGCCATATGACCTAGCAATTCCATTTTAGGTACATACCCAAGAGAATTAAAACCATATGTCTATATTTTAAAAACTTGTATGCTAATGTTCCTTGCAGCATTATTCAAAATAGCCCAAAATTAGAAACAACCCCCATGTCCACTAACTTGAGGATAAATAAAACATACTTTGTTCATACAAGTGAATGTTATTTGGCAATAAAAAGATAGGAAAATCTGATACTTGCTACAACATGGATGAAACTTGAAAATATGCTAAGTGAAAGAAGCCAATCTCATGGGACTTTATTTACATAAATATCTGGAATAGGCAAATCCATAAAGATAGAAAATATATTCATGATTACAGTGTCTAGGAAAGGATTGAGGGAGAAATAGAAAGTAATTGTTCATGGCAATGGGGTTTCTTTTAAAGGTTATTAATATTCTAAAACTTGATTGTGGTTATTCACTGTACAACTCTGAATACATACATATGTTTATATATATACACACATGCATATATATGTCATATATGTACACATATATACATATATATGAATCCATTGAATTCTATACTTTAAATGGAGGAGTTTTATAGTATATAAATTATATCTCCATAAAGCTAATTTTTTTAAGGACAAAAAGGAAGAAACTAAAAACAAATGGACCCTTTCCATGGCTTTTCCCTCCATTTCTGTGTTTCTCTTCTGAGTCCCCTACACCTGTTCCCTGGATCACCTCTCATAATAAACTGGCTGCATGCAAGCCCTGACTCAAGCTCTGTTTTCTGGGAAGAATACAGGATGGAGATATGCACTTGTGAGTGAATAAGTATATTTCTCCTTGGAGAAAGAAAAGGTCAAAAGGTGACACCATTGCTACCATCACCACTGAGGAAGATTCACATAGTTCTTTATTTGCTTACTTTCCTATATCAGTGGGATAAAGGGCACACCCTCATATACATTTCTAGTTTTTCAGAGCATTTCCTTGCAAAGGCTTTAAGAATCTGTGCAAGAAAATTTACTGACATATTAATTTAGGATTTTAAAAAATACTGGCATAGAAATAAATAAAAGGTACTTTCGCTCCCTCATCTCAAAAAGCCTTGAGTTCTGGGTCTGGAAACCCTACCTTCAGAACACATTAAGGTTGGGATTTTTGGGTAAGCATTAACAGTCATTCAAACAACTACTAGTTACCTATGCTTTCCTTGGTGGAAGGACAGACAATAGGAGAACCTATTCTGTGAGTGGAACTGGTTTGAGTCTGGATCTAAGACAGCACAGGTTCTCTAAAGGCCAAAATACATCTGCCTCCTATAGAACAGTGATCTGTACACTTTTGTTAATAGCTGAAAAGCAAATATTTTTGGCTTCGTGAGCTACAAGGTCTCTGTCCCAGCTATTCATCCCTGACTTGATAGCATGAAAAGATACCTTAGACAGTAAAAACCTGAATTGAGGCTATGTTTCAAGAAAACTTTACTTATGTAAGCAGAATTTCTTATAACAGAAATTTGAACCTCTCATAATTTTCATGTGTTGTGAAACATAATTCCTGTTTTGATTTTTTTCCAACCATTTAAAATTATAAAACCATTCTAAGCTTGCAAACTATATAACAGGTGTCATGCCTGATTTGGCCCACGGGCCATAGTGTGCCATCCTCTTCTCTGGAGTAAAGAGATAACTTGTAAGTGAGGGCATGGATTGGGGACCTAAAGAAAGAGCCCTATGCTCATGCTTGGAATAAAAAGAATAGGGCCACTCACTTCAAGTGGACAACACAGCCTAGGACGATGGGCACCTGACTTAGGAACTAATGTGTACCAAACCCTAGGACTGTATTTGCTATATTTGTAGGGTTTTCATATTTATTTTTTATTTTTTGCTGTATTTGTAGTTTCTAGCATTCAGAGTTAAACAGAAGTGTTATCTCTAATGCTAGAGTTTCTACATATCCTCAGAAAAAGGTTGATGTTCCTGGTCCTAAAGGCTAAACCCTGAGGAGCAATCACTATAAGGTCAGGGAGGAGACTAAAATCTGAATCCGGAGACAGAAACTCTCAGTTCAAGAAGGTATTTAATATCGATGCAAAATAGCCTTTTCTTTTTCTTTCTCAGCTAAACCTACTTCCTGCCCGAGGAAAGCAAACAGGTACCCTCTGAGACTTGAAGCAGAGCCTAAAGCAGTCTACCTGAAGGGCAACAGTTCTTTGAAACCTAGAGCTTTATTTAAAAATCCATGTGAATTTGTATTCTATTCCATAACATAGCCGTGTATTTGTTTTAATATAAAAATAGCATGCTAAACTATTTACCTGTAGCTTTGACAACCCTAGGCAAACCATCTCATTCCCAAAGGGTACATGTATCCGAATGTGAGGAGCAAAATGTATAACAGGACATGGTTTTTTATTATTTCACTCAGGCACTGAATATTCACTTTTTATTAACAGGGCATTATTGATGGAAGTTTAGAGATCCTATGGTATGGTATGCACTGATGTTGACTAACTATATTGATATCACCTGGGAATGAATTAGAACTTCCAATTATCAGCCTCACCACAGATCTATTGAATCAGAAAGTCTGAGGATGGGGTCTGGCAATCTATTCCATAAACCCTCCAACTGATTATTCTAACGTTTATTCCAATTTGAGAACTGCTGCTATTGCAGCGGGAGTTTGAAGGAGTCATAAAAACTGTTTAAATTTGTTGTGAATGTGGTAAGTTCCCCAACATTTCTTTGCCTTTTCATCTCCATGTGTAAAATGAGAGTCTGCCTTCTTCTCAGGGTTGTCCTAAGAATAAAGTCAGATTGGGCATACACATAGTACCAGACATAGCACACGATGATGAGAAGAGCCAGGGTGAGTACTGTTTTTCTCTTTTTCCAACTCACCCAAATACTAAAATTGAGGCATACAAGCATAATTGAAAGTAATGATCTATATCCATGAGAAACACAGCTGAATTATTGCCCTCAAGAGACCCTCACCATGTTCATTTCTCCCACAGACACTTGCATATTCTTGACTTTCAGCATATGGAATTTTAAAATCAAGTAATTATCAGAGTTGAAAAAACACTTAGGCTAAAAGATACTGGTGACAAAACAACTTTCAAGAAACATATTTTCTCTTTGGATTTTAAAGTTTCTTTGGGAGCATTCATTTAGAAATTATCCAATGTAAAAGGGGGAAAAACCTCTGAACTATCAGCTTCAAAGAATAACACATTGTAAAGGGTACCATTTCCTTCTACATCCAAAATTAGAGAAACATCTTTAAAGTTTCCTTCTGATTTCCTTCAAAATCACAGACTATACCCACTTGCCCTTATTCCCACTCTTTTTTCCTCATTTATTCAGTCAAATTGCTTGAAAAACTTTGAATACTATCACAAGACAATCAATACAGATCTACAAAGAAAATATACACAAAACACGACCTCTTTGAAAGGCGCAGAGCGGAGTCACATAAGTGTTATTTCCTCACGTTTCTTCATTTTAACGCTTATATACAAGAACACTTTTTACAGAAAGCAGAAATCTTTACTATTATATATGCATACACATGTGTTCCTATACGCTCGTCCTCTGTCATATATACAATCTCCACTTTCTGCATAACATGCAAGGTACACCTTAAGAACACAGACTCTCTAATATTGAGTTCACAATTATTTGGGCAAAAAATAAATAGAAGCATATGCATAAAAAGTTGGCTCTGCAAATGATTGGAATAACCCAGATAATTTGGGGGTTTTATGTTGGGAAACATTTGGGAGTAGTTTATCTTTGCTTACTTAAGAGAACAATTTATTTTCAAATATGCTCAGCCCCACCACACTTTGGAGAACAAATAACTTATAAACCATTGATAAACTATCTGAGTCTTCCTTTATTATTCAGAACAGGCTCCCAAAGGGCCTCCAGTAAGTAAAGTCTTACCGACCTGCCTCCTTTTTTTTTTTTTTTTTTTTTTTTTTTTTTTTTGAGGCAGTCTCACTCTGTCACCCAGGCTGCAGTGCAGTGGCACAATCTTGGCTCACTGCAACCTCCACCTCCCAAGTTCTAGCAATTATCCTGCCTCAGCCTCCCCAGAAGCTGGGACTACAGGCATGTGCCACCACGTCTGGCTAATTTTGTATTTTTTAGTAGAGCATAAACTAGCACCGTGTTAGCCAGGATGGTCTCGATCTCCTGACCTTGTGATCCTCCTGCCTCAGCCTCCCAAAGTGCTGGGATTACAGATGTGAGCCACTGCGCCTGGCCTGTGACCCACTTTCTATTAACATACATTTCTATATAGAACATGAACTCTACATTAAATAATTTTTTATGTCATCCTGTCACTAATTTATATAATTACTCCCAAGTCTTAATTGATAATAGGTTTATGATATTTTTGAAGCAAGGTGAATTTGTCTAATTATTTGTCTGAGGTTGAAAGAACACACAGTTTCAAAAACTGGAGTTTGGGATCCAATGTTGGTATATGGACCTCTGTAATATTCTCCCACAGCACCGCGCACTTTCAAAGAATAAACCAAAGACCACCAAAGGCATAAAAGAAAGAAATGGAGAAGGAGAAGGAGGAGAAGGACTTGTTTTTGAGTTTATTACCATGTCAGGAAGGAGAACCCAAAGCAGAAAAGACATTCACAGAATGGTGAGGAGGAAAAAAGGCAGGGAAGTCAGGGTTTTTTAAGTTCTAAAAAGGTGGGGTGGTTCCATTGGTTAGGCTAATTAAGGATTGCAAACTACAACTCTGAATAAGTTATGGACAGAAGAAGTCTCTAAGCCTGCACACAGTTAAAATAAGTCTTCTTCTGGTTCTTCCATAGAGGGAGTCTTCAGTTACATTCAATGAGGGCAGCATACTGGAGTAATGGATCCTTTAATATTTTCAGTTATGATGAAACACAGCATTCACACACTTGTGCATACAAACACGTGCATGTACCTTTGCATTACATTGACAGTGAAATCATTTTGCTGTAATTTGGAGGTATTAGAGCATGCCGGCTAAGGGTTAGGCTCTGAAGGCAGACTTCCTAGACATTTAAACTCCAGCTCTGTCATCTAGCTGGTTGATACTGGGCAATAATTTAATCTCTTTCAGTTTTTGTCTCCTCATCTATGAAATGGGGATAATAAAAGTACTTCGTTGGCTGGGCACAATGGCTCATGCCTGTAATCTCAGAACTTTGGAAGGCCAAGGCGGGTGGATCATGAAGTCAAGAGATTGAGACCGCCTTGGTCAACATGATGAAAGCCTGTCTTTACTGAAAATACAAAAATTAGCTGGGTGTGGTGGCACACACCTGTATTCCCAGTTACTCGGGAGTCTGAGGCAGGAGATGAACCCAGGAGGTAGAGGTTGCAGTGAGCTAAGATCACACCACGGCACTCCTGCCTGGCAACAGAGCGACACTCTATCTCCAAAAAAAAAAAAAAAAAAAAGGACTTCCTTGATACGGTGAATCCAAGGATTATAATAATACATTAGCCCATCTTTATTGCTAAATAAATTCTAGACATTATTAGAAGAAGGTTCACTGCAGGATCATAGAAGGTTGTTGATAGATAAATATTGCCATTTTTCTATCTCTATTAACATTCTAAGTTGGAAAGTGATACAAACATTCATTCAACTCTGAATCCTTCATTCAACCACTTGCATTTGTGGAGAGCTTACCAGGTACATGACTCAGCTGTACTCAGTCTAATGGGAAACACAGACATACAGGTATTAAGAGTTTTGACTGGGAAGAGAATAAAACATAATAAGAAACAGAAATGGTTTATTTCAAAAGGAAACTGGGATTGTCAAGGTGGATAATATTTCAGAAACCAGTGAGAAGTTGAGTTCAGCCATGACTAAGAGACGCTTAGACAAAAAGTTCAAGGAACACAATACTAATAGTTATAATTTGTTCCCATTTAGTAAATATTTTTGAGAACCTTATTCTTGCCAGAAATTGCAGATACATGCATTTCTGCTATTATATCAAATATACTTAGAAAAATGTTGTATCCTACATGGAAAAAATAACAGGTTTTGTGGAAAAAAACCTGCTTTGGAATAAGCCAATCAAAATCTATGAAATTTTGAACTAAAACTTTAATACACAAATAACAATTTTAATTTAAAAAACACTTTCAGTAAGGGCAATCAGTCAAGAGAAAGAAATAAAGGATATTCAAATAGGAAGAGAGGAAGTGAAATTATTTGTTTGCACATGATATGATTATGTATTTGGAAAACCCCATCGTCGCAGCCCAAAATCTCCTTAAGCTGTAAGCTACTTCAGCAAAGTCTAAGGATACAAAATCAGTGTGCAAAAATCACGAGCATTCCTATACACCAATAACAGACAAACAGAAAGCCACATCATGAGTGAACTCCCATTAACAATTGCTACAAAGAGAATAAAATACCTAGGAATCCAACTTACAAGGGATGTGAAGGACCTGTTCAAGGAGAACTACAAACCACTGCTCAAGGAAATAAGAGAGGACACAAATAAATGGAAAAATATTCTACACTCATGGATAGGAATAATCAGTATCATGAAGATGGCCATATTGCCCAAAGTAATTTGTAGATTCAATGCCATCCCCATCAAGCTACCAATGACTTTCTTCACAGAATTAGAAAAAACTACTTTCGAGTTCATATGGAACCATAAAAAAGCCCATGTTGCCAAGACAATCCTAAAGCAAAAAGAACAAAGCTGGAGGCATCACGCTACCTGACTTCAAACTACACTACAATGCTACATTAACCAAAACAGCATGGTACTGGTACCAAAACAGATATATAGACCAGCGGAACAGAACAGAGGCCTCAGAAAATAACACCACACATCTACAACCATCTGATCTTTGACAAACCTGACAAAAAAAAAGCAATGGGGAAAGATTTCCTATTTAATAACTGGTGTTGGGAAAACTGGCTAGCCATATGCAGAAAACTGAAACTGGATCCCTTCCTTACAACTTATACAAAAATTAACTCAAGATGGATTAAAGACTTAAACCTAAGACCTAAAACCATAAAAACCCTAGAAGAAACCTAGGCAACATCATTTAGAACATAGGCATGGGCAAAGATTTCATGACTAAAACACCAAAAGCAATGGCAACAAAAACCAAAATTGACAAATAGGATTTAAACTAAAGAACTTCTGCACAGCAAAAGAAACTATCATCAGAGTGAACAGGCAACCTGTAGAATGAGAGAAAATTTTTGCAATCTATCCATCTGACAAAGGGCTAATATCCAGAATCCACGAGGAACTTAAACAAATTTGCAAGAAAAAACAACCCCATCAAAAAGTTGGCAAACGATATGAACAGACACCTCTCAAAAGAAGACATTTATGTGGCCAACAAACATGAAAAAAAGCTCATCATCACTGATCATTAGAGAAATGCAAATCAAAACCACCATGAGATACCATCTCACACCAGTTAGAATGGAGATCATTAAAAAGTCAGGAAACAATAGATGCTGGAGAGGAGTGGAGAAAAAACAGATGTGGAGAAATAGGAATGCATTTACACTGTTGGTGGACCACTGTGGTTGGACCATTGTGGTTCAACTATTTTGGTAGACAGTATGGTGATTCCTCAAGGATCTAGAACCAGAAATACCATTTGNATCCATCTGACAAAGGGCTAATATCCAGAATCCACGAGGAACTTAAACAAATTTGCAAGAAAAAACAACCCCATCAAAAAGTTGGCAAACGATATGAACAGACACCTCTCAAAAGAAGACATTTATGTGGCCAACAAACATGAAAAAAAGCTCATCATCACTGATCATTAGAGAAATGCAAATCAAAACCACCATGAGATACCATCTCACACCAGTTAGAATGGAGATCATTAAAAGTCAGGAAACAATAGATGCTGGAGAGGAGTGGAGAAAAAACAGATGTGGAGAAATAAGAATGCATTTACACTGTTGGTGGACCACTGTGGTTGGACCATTGTGGTTCAACTATTTTGGTAGACAGTATGGTGATTCCTCAAGGATCTAGAACCAGAAATATCATTTGACCCAGCAATCCCATTACTGGGTATATACCCAAAAAGGTTATAAATCATTCTACTATAAAGACACCTGCCCAGGTATGTTTATTGCAGCACTATTCACAATTGCAAGGACTTGGAACCAACTCAAATGCCCATCAATGATAGACTGAATAAAGAAAATGTGGCACATGTACACCATGGAATACTATGCAGCCAATAAAAAAGAATGAGTTCAGGATTCTTTCCACGGACATGGATTAAGCTGGAAACCATTATTCTCAGCAAACTAACACAGGAACAGAAAAGCAAATATCACACGTTCTCATAAGTGGGAGTTGAACAATGAGAACACATGGACAGAGGGAGGGGAACATCACACATCAGGGCCTGCCAGTGGGTTGGGGGCTAGGGGAGGGATAGCATTAGGAGAAATACCCAATGTAAATGATGGGCTGATGGGTGCAGCAAACTACCATGACACATGTATACCTATGTAACAAACCTGCACGTTCTGCACATATATCCCATAACTTAAAGTATAATAATAATTTAAAAAAAAACACTGGCAATATTAAATCTCTACCACTATTGGAACCTATTATCTTTTGCAAGCTCTGTATATTAGAGCTAGTGCTTTTTCTCAGACATAGGTCCTTAAAGATGTTTGCTTCTAATAGAGGCCAGTTTCATCAAAATTAAAACTACAATAGCACACTTTTACATTCATCGTTTTTTAAAACTCACAGGAGAAAATGTTTTTGCAACATCTGCATTGGCACTTGCAGTCTCTTCTAAAATGTAGCATAGCGAAAATTTGCAGTTCTTAACGTCACTAAATCAACCACCATTTCTTTCACTAAAGGAAGGCATGTCAGCAAGATTTTTCACTTTCTTAAGATTGTTATATGCTGCTAAATTTTCCTCTTTAATTTTAAGAGAGCTTACATACTGATAATTTCAAAACATTAGCATGATGGGCAAACTCACATATGAATCAACACAACTTCCTATTATTCTGACATCATTTTCTTTATTTACCAATCACATTAAGAAACACACTTTGCTTCAGAACAAATCATATGACCAGGCTCAGTCTCAAATATCAAAGAATTCAGTCTAGTAGGAAAGGTAGTCACACAAACTCAAATTGTACTACCTTGAACTAGTGCTTTATTAATGAGATGAAGTGCTAGAAGGAATCAAGGTAGACAGTGATTAACTTTCTGTAGCTACTTTTTAAAGATTCCTCATGATGAAGAAAAAAACACCCAAAGAATAAAGAAAAACGTTTCCAGGCAGAGAAGGGCATCTAGGAGGGCATTTCAAGAAGAGGCAGTAACTGGAAATGAAAAAGATACAAAATCACTCCTTAGAAGACATGCAGAAAAAAGCCACATAGAGACTCTGCCTCTCACTTTCCAACAATTTTTTTGTTGCTGCATTCTGAATCCTACAGTTTTAATAATCACTGAGAAAATTTGGGCCAGGTCTTATTTAATCAAATTTGGTTACTCTGCTTCCCTGTGATATGTCTTGTGAGGGTGATGCTTTTGCAGAATGGAGATAAGCTAGGATCAAAACCACTTGTCTCCAAAGCTGGATTTGGCTATTCCTAAGTATAATGAACATCAAAAATTTACTGCAAAAGTGGGCACCAAGAGTCCACCTAAGAAAGAAAATATCTTTGGGAAACTACCAGCACTGGGATAGAAAGTATGCAAACCTGTGGGCATGTAGGTTGGTAGAAACCAAGACCACAAAAAATTATAAGCACAGGGTTTTAGCTTGGCCTGTGGAGGAGCAAGGAAGATGCTAGACTTGCTAAACTACATGATAATGGGAAGGTAGGAAAAAATACATTATAAATGGAATTTTATTAACATGCCCTAGTGATTGCTCTATGACATCAAACATAACCCTTCCCTATGCCCCTTACAAATCTAATACAAGCTCTTGATCTGTAGTTCCTCAGGAGGGAGGATCAAGGAAGTCCCACATTTGTGTCAACCCCAAGATAGAGAACAAAAATTCCCATTCCCACCAAGGAGGAACACAAATAACAGAGTATTTGAGAAGACATTTGGACTTCCAAAAAAACGGCCCAATCTTAACTAAATTTAAAGGAACCAGGAAACCCTGAGACTCCAGCTAGCATGATAATCTTTGACCTTTGTTTACCTTAACTTTTAATATCCTATGTATTGCACACAAAAGACATTGACTCTTGAATGTGTTTCTGTGTGCCCATTTGCCAGAAGACACTAAGGAGTAATTTTATCTTTAGTACGTGCTCCCAAAAGAAGGCCTTTTGCCTTTAGGTAGTGATGACAAGGAATGAAATTATGCAGCTAATCAGCTTTTTTTTTTTTTTTTTTTTTTTTTTTTTTTTTTTTTTTTTTTTTTTTTTTTTGAGGCAGAGTCTCGCTCTGTCGCCCAGGCTGGAGTGCAGTGACGCAATCTCGGCTCACTGCAAGCTCCGCCTCCCGGGTTCACGCCATTCTCCTGCCTCAGCCTCCTGAGTAGCTGGGACTACAGGCGCCCGCCACCACGCCCGGCTAATTTTTTGTATTTTTAATAGAGACGGGGTTTCACCGTGGTCTCGATCTCCTGACCTTGTGATTCGCCCGCCTCAGCCTCCCAAAGTGCTGGGATTACAAGCTAATCAGCTTTGTAGCCTATCATTCTTAAAGCGATATTGACATCTCCACTTTATGACTTTTCCATCCTTTTTCAGCACATAGCCTACTGTCTAGTTCATAGTAGCCACTGAAATCCTTAACAGGAAAGAAAAAACAAGGAAGGAGTGAGGAAGGAAATAGATGGAGAGAGATAAAAAGACTGGGAAAATTTACAAAATAAATCTATAGGAAATTTTAAAAATTGTGAGGACCAGAAGTATAGAGCTCTTTGGGAGTACCATCTGGCTTTACTGATAAGGTAAACCTGTCTATTCCACATACATCTAAATATTTGAGGAGATTTTCTATTTGGTACTGGCAGTCAAGGAACTGGAACTCTGTTTGGGATTTCTTGTTGTTGTTCCTTTTAAAAGAGAATATTAATGTGGAAAACAGGATTAGGGAACAGAAACAGAATTATAATTCCTTAAGATTAAGGAATGGGAAAGTCTGAAACCAGGGATATAATTTTCTTAACAACTGAGATCTAGCTTAAAGAATGAGATGAAAAGTCAAGACAGTGGATAGAATACTCTTGGATCAACTCCTTAACTCACGTTGAATCGTCTTTCTCCATAAACAACTGAAGAGGGAAGAGACCTCAAAGGGTCTTCTCTGTGTCATATGACCTAGCACCTCTCCCTTCTGGGGAAAGGTAAACCAAGCAGATACTATCTCCTAAGACACTGAAATCTAGAATGGAAAAACTGGGAGAATTTGTTTTGTTGTTTGTTTGTTTTTTGAGACAAAGTCTCATTCTGTTGACTGCCCAAGCTGGGGTGCATTGGCGTGATCTAGGCTCACTGCAACCTCCACCTCCTGGGTTCAAGGGGTTCTCCTCCCTCAGCCTCCCAGACTATAGGCACAAGCCACCATGCCCGGCTAATTTTTGTATGTTTAGTAGAGACAGGGTTTCACTATGTTGGCCAGGCTGGTCTTGAACTCCTGACCTTGTGATCACTCACCTCAGTCTCCCAAAGTGCTGGAATTACAGGCATGAGCCACTGTGCCTGGTGAATTTTAGTTTTTGAAGGTGAGTCCCGCTAATGAGTATGTTCTAAGCAAAGAGGCTTCCTGAGTTCTCCAAGTACATGCCCTTTCAAAAGTCAGGTTATCCAACTTCTTCAGTTATCTGAGATGGACCAGTAGTCTCTCAAATATTTAAATCATTGCTTTATTTATATTTATTTATACCTGAGTCAAGATTAAATGTGATTGCTTATAAACAAAAGAATTAACTAATTCAATGGGATTATATAACTCATTAAAAACTATCATCTTGTGATTGTTTGTGTTCATCCTGCTACATTCTTAACGGCCTAGCAGTTTACCCGGATTCTTGCAGTTTAGAAGCTGAAAAGCCACCCAAGGGCACAAGGTAGGCAGAAATACTGTGAGTTACATTTGTTTTACTTCATGAGTTACATGTAGCCAATACTGTGAGTTACATTTGTTTTACTTCATTCTAAAAATCTTTTTATTCATAAAGAAAATTAAGACTTTTTAATAAGCAAAAGAGATTACTGCATATCATGTCAATACAACACCGGAAGTGCCAATATTATTTGATCCTACAGGGATATGTACCTTTGTCTATGAATAGGTTATTTGACAATGCTCTAGAGCTAAGGTTAACTTGAAGAAAATGGATAGTAACACAAATAATTCTTGTCTGTAGACAGGAAAGTAAATTTTGCCGGGTAGAATTGTAATTGATTTCCTTCCTCTACTGTGGAAGGCAGTTTTTCAAATTATTTATAAATCTATTTCAATATTCCCTTATTCCATATAAGTTTGTGCTTCTTTGATTTCTTCTTTGAACCAGTTGTAACAGCTTTCCTGCTTGTCTAATTAATGAATGGATTCAATAACATTTTTGACACGTTTATTTTCTGAGAGTCATAATTTTATCATTTAAAAAAGTTCTTTACTATCTTGCAAAATAAAACACAGGTATAGAAATCACAAAATAAACACGTGGTTTAGTAAATTTTTCTAAGGCAGACACCTTTGTATCCATTCCCAGGGGTCAGGCAGGCTGGAGGACTGTGGAGCGCAAACAGAGCCATATACCTGGGGTGTGGTATGTCCAGGAATCCACAAAGTGGCCTGTAGGGGTCAGGGACTGGAGATACAGAGGGAGCTATGTCTGGATGTGCAGAGCGTGGCTGGAAGAGCAGAGGACAGAGAAAAGCTTGCTCTAGCATAGGTCTCCCCGGGCTTCTGGATTAGAGAAGCCCAAAGCTTAGAGGAGTGATAATAATAATGGGAATGTAAAAAGAATGAGGTGGTGATGTGGGGAGATGTGGAAAAACAAGGTGAAAACAAGTAAAATAAAATTACAGAACATCTTTTCAGGGGGAAAAGGGGGCATGATATATAGAAAAGTGCACATATTATAATTGTAGCTTGATAAATTTTCACCAACTGAACATAATATACAACCAATATCTTAATAAAGAAAAAAGACAGAACTTCCTTCTTACCCTCTTCCATTGTTACTCCCTCAAAATATTACTTCTAATATTATACATTAGTTTTCTCTGTTTGTGTACTTTGAATAACTGGAATAATTGAATATGTAGTTGTTTGGGGACTAGCCTCTTTTACTCAACACTTTACTTATGACATTTATTCATGTTTCTGCCTAGAGTTGTAAATCACTGATTTGCATGGTCATATAACATTTGAATGTATAAGAATTTGGACAGTTTCCAGTTTGGAGTTACTATGTGTAGTACTTTTATAAACATTCCAAAGCATGCCTTTTGTGAATACATGCATGTATTTCTGTTGGGTATATACCTATGAGTGGATTTTCTGGGTCACGGCATTTGCTTGGTCTAGATTCGAAAGATGTTGACAAAGAATGTTCCATGTGGTTGGGAAAAAAATTATATTTCCATCAGCAGTGATTGAAAGTTCCTGTTGCTCCACATTCTCTTCAATATATGGTATTGCTGTCTTTTTATTTTAGCTCTTCTGGCAGTTATTGAAAGGGATCAGAATATGCCATCCCAAATGATGCCACTTTGGCATGAGGATTATTTTGAGCTGAAGGCAATTGAGAAAGAGCAGACATAGGAGGACTCTCTCTCTGCCCTCTTTCTTTATGCCTAAAAACAAGGCATAAATATCCTGTTTTAAGCATCTCTCCTCCATACTCTTGTACCAGGAAGAGGAAAATGCTCATAGGAGAAGGAACACTGGCACCAAAAACAGTCTGCATAAACACACCTTACAAAATAACCTCATATTCTATTAGCTTCTCTCTCTCATGTATTTGCTTTCCCACAATTTATATGGTGCCTAAAAGTCCAAACCCCCTTTTCTTTGTCTACTCACTTTTACACAATTTATTCCCCGTCATTAAAATGATATACAAGCTCTCAAGTCTTACTACTTCTCTGGGCTTTCATTTTTTTCTGTGAAGTTCCCTGTACACATGAAGTAACCTTTCTGTTGTTAAATCTTTCTTTTTTAGTTCAATTTACAGGACCCAGCCACTGAATCCAAAAAGGTAGAGGAAAAGTGTTTTTCTTTCCTATACTATGAATAGGCACTTCATCATTTTAATGATTTTGTTTACATTTTCTGTTGATTTTAATGAATTTAAGCACTTTTACACAGATTTATTATCCACCAGGATACCATCTTTTGTGAAGTATCCAAGTCTTTTACTCATTTTTCTATTGGGTTGTTTTCAATTCCCACTGATTAGAAGTTTCTAAGACACTCTGGATACGGGTTATTTTCTATATATACATGTACTTCAATCAATTTTTCCCACTCTTGGTTGTTTATGTAAATTTTAAACTAACCTAAAACTTTTAATGCCTGAAAATAATATTGTTCTTATTGCTAGAAGCAGTGAAAAGTTAGAGAATCTCTCATCAAGAAACAGAAGAGGGAAACATAAGAGAATCTGCAAGAAGACAGTGATGTGAGAATAATAAGCCTATTTATTGTTAGTTTCCTCATCAGTTTCAATTAACTAGTCACACAAGCATGGTCTCATTAAACTCCACAAGAGTAAACACCCTCATCTCACACCTTCATTTCACAGACACCAGAACCAAAAGTCAGGAGACTCAAAAATCACCCACAATGTACTCCATGTATAGGTTACTTCCCAAATCAGTCAGTCTTGCACATTGAGTGCCAAATTTTGAACCCAAGCCGCGTGTCTCCCAAAGTGCAATGCTGCTACCAAACTTTTAACTGCTCTACCTGGCTTCTTATGTGTGGCTGTGAGAGAAAAAAAAAAGAATGATGCCTTAGTCTACTCCATTGGAAAGTTGTGATGCTTAGACTAATTTATGACTTTGACATGCCAGTGCTGAAAATCATTATTTCCCCATGGTATTTCCAAGAGACAGCTGTCCAGTGATCTTCGTGTGACCTTCTCAGCAACTAGCTCGCTACTAGAGTTTTGATAAATGCTTGCTGGATGAACAGACAAACATGGGAATGAATAAATGAATTCCTGCATGCAAAGAGAAAACTTGAATTTTAATGTCGACTTGCTGCTAAAGACACCACAAGTGGTAAAACAGGCTTCTCAGTGTCCTCAGGTGTCATGAAAATAATTCAGGTTTTAGATATCCAAGAAGACTACACCAGGTGAATTATTTTAAGCCATCACTTCTGAGAATAACCTCTGTGCTGACAAAAATAGGCATGTGAAACAGCTGCAGCAATAAAATGCACCATGGGTACTAGCATGTGTGATGCCAACAAAACAGAGCAGGAAATTTTAAGAGCTTAGAGATACAGCAGAAGGCTAGCTCTAGCAAAGGAAGGAAAGGGAAAACACTAGAAAATGGCCCTTGCTCATCTCAACAAACATCACACATGTATTTTTTGATGGCTTTTTTTTATATTAGAGCTTTTCTTCAGAACAATTACATAATTGTGTGTACTAGTACCCCAGTGCATCAAAAGCTAGGGAAACTGCACATAGCACTCTTGTGTTGAGAAGTGCTGACTGTCATCATGGGCCAAGCAAGCTGCAGGTGAAAGCCATTCAATAACTATGAAGACTACAAAACAAATGGGAACATCCCTTGGGTGGAGGGTCAGGGCACTTTGGTTTCATACCAATTTTGACAATTTACTTGCTCTATAACCTAGAAAAAGTCACAAATTTACTCTATATCCCAATTTTAACAGTCATAAAATGAGGATGATAATACCTTCCCAACTTATCTCACAAGCCAAGTAAAAATATCCAATGTGATTAACAGTCTATGCATCATAGGTCCATAATTCCCCAACAGTATTAAAACATTCAAAAAGCTGTAATTACTTAAAATTTTTTCATAAGTCATTTTGGCAGCAAAACTTCATCTGACATGAACCAATTTGGAGGTAAAACCTGATCTGAACTGATTTGAAGTTTTTTATTTATTTAGTCCCATTTGCTGAATATTCATAACTTCCACTGCAGAAATGTTAATGTATATGGTTAAGGATACTATTCAAGATCCCTTTAGGAGTATTACAGAATAATATATGAAATATATGCTATTTTAAACTTCTAAAAATCCAAAAACTTCTGAATTTTAAAGCATATCTGGTCAATAAGAATATGATTTGCATTAAAACAAAGTCCATAATATATAAAATATAACCAAATGTTAGATTTCTTTTATCATCATTCAAACTGCTTAATCTTCAACTCAAATTTTCTCATATCATAACCTACCATTGTATTCTCAAATAGGTCACCAACAGGATCATTTTATCGATTAAGAACAACAGACATAGTATTTAGGACTTATGACCTTTCTAAGGGCCTGCAAAAAAAAAGTATGAGAACTGAAAAACAGAGCTATTGGCTCCAAAATATGCAAATACAACTATAAAACCTAGTCCACAAAATGTAGACCACAAAAATCTAGAAGACATAAAACTAGCTACTTCATCACTGGTTAAATTTAGTATTCGTAAAATATCATTGCATTTGGAAACAATTTATAGATTCAATTTTTCTCACTTTGCAAGAATGCTCATGTATACACAATAATTGTTAAGAAATGATAGCCCCTCATAAATTGTATTTGCTCTTATAGTCAAATGATTTCTGAAAGCAAAGTAATCAAAGTTGTTTCCAAATGTTTATAGAAAAATGAAATGTTTAATGTGAGAGATAGCTGCAATTTAATATGTTTTATGTAAGTTAAAGCTTATAATAGTTGTAATGTTCAGCCTAGTCATGGAGAGAGGTGACAACTCTGTTAGTATCTCTAAGAAGGATAAATATTGAGGTAGAAGGTTTCCTCTGGATACCCTGAGCATCCACTGATTTTTTCAGTTACTTTAAAAGCTGCCAATAATTTGGATCTTCTCTCAGTTACAAAGATAAATATCCTTGATTTTTATCTAGACATTCACTAGTCTGGAGACACTCTAGGGAAAGCGACTGGACCTAATATAACCTTTGTACTAAATGTCAAGTTAATTTAATGTATATATCAAAACAATCATCTTTGCCTGGATTAATAATTTGATTCCAAGCCAATCTCAAATGATGGCAAATGAATGCTGGTCTAAATCTGAGTATCTACATAAAAGCATTAGTTTTTTGGGGCAAGAGCAACGATTCAAACTATACCCCATAAGCACAGAAGCACAATTCCATTGTCCACACATATCCGTGAGTTGTGGAAATAGCTTAGCTATCATCATGGCATGCTTTACACAGAAATCTAAATTGTTAGAGGTTTGGTTGACTGTTTTTTATGTATTTTATCATTTAATACTCACAATAATCTAGGAATCAGATAAAATCATTTTTCCCATTTTGCAGATAAGGAAATGTGCATAAAAAAAATCGGCAGCATGCCCAAGATCAAGCCAGTAACAGAGCTGGGATATGAATCTAGCTTTGCATGCCTCCAGAGTCCAATTTGTAACCATTACTGTGTTGAGAATTCCTAGGCTTTCACATCCAAAATAAGCCCATTACTCTCATCATTTTCCCTAGTGTAAAATATTTTGTGTACACATACACCTTGTAAAAAATATCTTTATCTTATAAAAATATCTTACCATAAAGCTAAATATTCTTTAGACGAATAATATCATTATGAGACTGAATCCTGTATCTTATTTTCCAAATTCCAAAATGACACACACTGATTTATTGGCCAGAGAAGAAGGGCACCATGTCCATCTCCATTGACCCACAAATTGCTAAGAACAACTGCCTGGCGATCATTGCCTTTCTGTTCTAACTTTCCTTCTGCCTGATGTTAGCAGGGGAAGTTGCTGTATGTAAGACACTCACCTTAATTCTCTAACAGGGCATTTATAATTATGAGTGTATTACTAGTGAAATAAAACTCCTGGTTTTCCTAGCTTATTTCATTTTCCACAGTCCAAAAGCAGAGTCCTTAATTAGGGAGAAAAAAATATGGTCAGGGAGAAGGCACAGTGGAGCCAGTGCCTATGTCAAAGATAAATTCCAGGTAATTGTTGAGAAGATGGAGAACAGCAAAATTGCATGTTGTCCCCTGGACATCTGCTGTAGGATGACTAAATCCCATTTCTTGAAATCCTAAACAAGGAAGATAATTCTGCCAAGAGTTCACCAGGCTATGAGCGTTGAGTCAGAACAGCAGAAAGGTTATGTGCATTTGAAACTAAGCAAACGTGTGTTGGAATTCTGTCTGCCACTCATTAGTCATAATAAGTACTAATTAGATGAAGACCATGGTGAGATAGGCTACTGTTCAGACCCACAGAGAGGGTTTGAGGAATAAGGTGACCAGGCAGACCACAGAAGATGGTTTAGTGCAGAAATGCAATCCTGGAAATGGACAACATAAGGAACTAGGTGGAGTGTGGCAAGTGACGAGATGGAGTGGTAAGCCCAGGGCTAACTTCACAGGTGTGCCACCTCTGCTGTCACACAGGGGCCTCTGTGTAGAAGGACCACATGCTGAGTTCAATGCTTTACTGTCAACATCTTGAAATTCTCAATTTTTAAACATTTTTCACAGGGCCTCCAAATTATATAGCTGCTCCTCGGTAGGCCATTATGAATTCAGGCACTGAAGGTATTGCAAACACCCACAGACAGATGTTGGGATAAGGATTTGCATATTACAACTGGTGTAGTCTTGCCTGCGCCTTGCAAGAAAAGAATTCAGCTCTAAGGGACTGAAGAAAGCAAAAGGGGAATGGGCACACCTGTTTAATAACAATGGTGGCTATATAATTTGTCATCCAAATTAGGATACTTTTGAGAATAAAAGGGGCTCTCTTAATAGCTACTACAAGACAATAGTTATAAACTTGGACTTTTCTAGTCAAACTGTGAGAAACAGCTACCCTGTAAATAAGCCATTCTATAAAAGATTCTGAAGTTATTTCCACAGGGAAAAGTTGGAAATAAATACAGAAGCTACCATCATAACTATGAAGCACATGTGTCCACAGAAAATTCTGACCTATTTTTGGAGGTGTAGAGAAGATAGTAATTACCGTCTTATCTTTACAGAAGATGACCAACACAGATTAAAATTTTAGGAAGACAAAATTGTTTGAAAAACTACCCATGTTTTAGTAACTCCTGCAGCTAGGTTGATGGGTACATAGAGTTCATTATACTATTATACTGTTCTCTCTAAAAAAGTACTTAGATGGTTTCACTAATATTACATTGATTTGATATTTTTTAACTGCCTAATAATTTTATTAACAACTTGCTATGAAATTATTGTCAAAATGAAAACAAGTTGAGAATGACTTAAGGATCAAGTATTCTCAAATTACCCAAGTAAATAAACAATGCTATTGTTAGAATTTTACTGAAGAACTTGGGGATATAAATCTACTTAGAGAACAAATCAGAAATTCTGGTTTAATGTTCTGTTTACATAAATATCACACTATATTTTATTTAGATTTTAGGTTTATTTTGAGTGCCTTGGAGTAGGTGTGATGGAGACACTAAAGCCACAGAGGTTAGACTATGCTATAGATACAGTTTAACCCCAAATTTCAGTGGCTTAAGAACAACAAACGTTTGTCTCTGGCTTATGCTGCTTGCCTGTCAGATTAATAAGGTTCTGTGCTCTCCTCACCCACCCAGGAATCCGGGCTAATAGAGACCCCACCATCTTGTAATTGTACCATCTGGAATATATGGTTTGCTTTATCTATTTGTCAGCCAATAGACTAGATAATTACACATAGGCTTTTGATTGCCTCAGACCAAAAGTGGTATGTCACTATCATTTCACTGACCAAAATGTGTCCTGTAGTCTCATCTGAATGAAAGGAAATAGAGTAATCCACGGGACCAATGAATGTTTAATGAGTATTACTGTTTCCACTAGAGCCCACCGATTTCTTTGGAAAACACTGCAAGAAAAGTGCAGCTCATATATCCTACAATCTGAGTGAACACTGAATAAGATTTTAAATGGCATTGATGTGTCTGAAAATATTTGTTCAGCAAGTGAATAATGAAAAGAAGATTACAGGGTGAATTTTCTGTCTAACGTTTTCAAGCACTAAAAAGTATTCATTTTTATATAAGGGACATAATTAATGAAAATGAATAATAACTGCATTCAAACCAGCATAGCTGACTTTTAACTGATACTTTCCTAGCTATGACTACAGACAATAGTAATGTTTATTTGAAAACGATCCATTGTTTCATTTATCTATTCCACATAACAAATTACCTACTAGGCTAAAGTGGGTAGGTTTGGGGTTTTTGTATGGGTTGCAGTCAGATGGCAGCTGGGGTTGGAATCATCTGAAGATATCATCTCTCAAATATCTAACACCTCTGCTGGGATGGCTCAAATGGATGGAGCCTGGCTAGGTATCTCTCTCTTTCCACATGACCTCTCCACAAGATTAGCTTGGGCTTCCACACAGCATGGTATTATAAGGATAGTTGGGCTTCCACATGGTACATAGTTTCTCCTAGAGGGAGCATTTCAAGAGCACAAGACCCATACTGCAAGGCTGCTTAGCACTCAGGCTAGAAGTCTTAGTGTTACCTCCACTGTATTCTACTGATCAAAAGTGAATCACAGGGCCAGCTGAGCTCCAAAGAGAGGAAAATATACAAAGATGTGAGTACTAGGAGGCATATCTCACTGGGGTGCCATTGTTGGACACAAGTATCACTAATCAGACATTTCATTAACTCAGACCCTAATTTCCTACACTTGAAATAACTTACTTTCAAATGCAAGTCAAAATGTTCAAGGTTTCATATTACAACAAATTTGTTTTGCCTTAGTTTCTTTCCTCCTAATCCTCTAAACAAAACTATAGATAGAATGCGATGGTTTGCAAATGCACAAGAACTGGTATTTCATGTCTTGACTTATCTCTATATTTATGAAGCCAGGATGTAAACTAGATACAATCAACATATGTCTAGGCAGTGCTGGCCATGGGGAGAGACTTCTCTGCTTGAGAAAAGGAGAAGAAATAGTGGGAAGGACTTTGTCTTGTAGTTTGGGTGCCAGCTCAGCCTCAGTAGAATAGAACACCAGGTAGATTAACTACTACAGTTCCCAACTCCAGGTCCTGGCTTCTAGATGGCATCCACAGATCCACCTGAAGCCAGAGGGAACTCAACACTCTGAAGAAAAGGATACAAGCCTGGTTGGATTTGCCACCTGCAGGTTGTACAGCCCTTAAGCCTTCAGTGAACATAGGTGATAGCCAGGTAGTGGTCACTACAATCCGTGGGTAAGACCCAGTACTATCCTGGCTTTGGTTCTGACCCAGCACAGCCCCAGTGATGGTGGCCAGAGGGGTGCTTGTGTCACCCATCCCCTAGCTCCAGGCATCTCAGCAGAGAGAGAGAGAGAGACTCCATTTACTTGGGGGAAAGTAAGGAAAGAGACCAAGAGTCTCTTCCTGGTGATCCAGGGAAGTCTTCTGGAGCTTACCTAAGACCATCAAGGTGTTACCTCTGTGAGTCTGCAAGAGCCACAGCATTACTGAGCTTTAGGTTCTCTCTAAAGCAGACATTGCTGCAGTAACCGAGACTTAGATAATAACACCCAAGTTCCTTGGAATATCTGGAAAGCCTTCCCAAAATGGACGGGTACAAACAAGCCTAGACAGTGAAAACTGCAATAAATACTTTACTCTCGAATACCCAGGTGCCCATGAATATCCACAAGCATCAAGACCATCCAGAAAAATATGACTTCACCAAATGAACAAAATAAGGCACCAGGGACCAATCCCAAAGTGACAGAGATATGTGACCTTTCAGACAGAGAATCCAAAATAGTTGTTTTGAGGGAGCTCAATAAAATCCAAGATAACACAGAAAGGAATTTAGAACCTGATCATCAAATAAATTTAACAAAGAAATTAAAATAATTAACAAGAATCAAGCAGAAATTCTGGAGCTACAAAATGCAACTGACATATTGCAGAATGCATCAGAGTCTCGTAATGACAGAATTGATCAAGCAGAAGAAAAATTAGTGAACTTGAAAACAGGCTATTTGAAAATCCATAGAGAGAAAAAAACAAAAGAATAAAAAAACAAGGAAGTATGTCTACAAAATCTGGAACACAGCCTCAAAAGGACAAACCTAAGAGTTATTGGCCTTAAAGAGAAAGTAGAGAGAAAGATCATGATAGAAAGTTTATTCAAAGGGATAATAACAGAGAACTTCCCACATGTAAAGAAAGATACCAATATCCAAGTACAAAGAGGTTATAGAACACTAAGTAGATTTAACCCAAAGACCACCTCAGGACATTTAATAATCAAACTCACGAAGGTCAAGGATAAAGAAAGGATCCAAAAACCAGCAAGAGCAAATAAACAAATAACATATAAAGAACCTCCAATATGTCTGGCAGCAGACTTCTCAGTTGAAACCTTGCAGACCAGGAGAAAGTGACATGACATATTTAAAGTGTTAAAGAAGAAAAACTTTTATTCTAGGATAGTATATCCAGTGAAAATATCCTTCAAACACGAAGAAGAAATAGTTTCTCAGACAGAAAAAAGCTGAGGGATTTCATCAACACCAGACCAATCCTATAAAAAAATGCTAGAGAGAGTTCTTCAGTCTCAAAGAAAATGATATTAATGAGCAATAAGAAATTATCTGAAGGTGCAAAACTCAATGGTAAGAATAAGTACAGAATATTATAACAATGTGATTGTGGTATGTAAACTACTCATACATTGAGTAGAAAGACTAAAAGATAAATATATCAAAAAAGTATCTGTAACAATTATTCAAGACAGTAAAATAAGGTGTAAACAAAATAACAAAAGTTAAAAGGGGATAAAGTTAGAGTTATTAATTTTTTCCTTATTTATTTGTTTATGCAGGCAGTGATAAGTTGTCATCAGTTTAAAATAACAGGTTATAAAATACTTGCAAGCCTCATGGTAAACTCAAATCAAAAAACACAACAAATACACAAAAAATAAAAAGCACGAAATTAAAACATACCACCTGAATAAATCACCTTCACTGAAAGGAAGAAAGGAAGGAAGGAAGGAAGACAAGACTGTAAAACAAAATAAAATGACAGAAGAAGTAAGTCCTTACTTATCAATAATAACATTGAATGTAAATGGACTAAACTCTCCAATCAAAAGACACAGACTGGCTGGATGGATAAAAATACAAGACCCAGTGATCCATTGGCTACAAGAGACATACTTCAACTGTAAAGACTCACATAGACACAAAATAAAGGGATAGAAAAAAGATAGTCCATGCCAATGAAAACCAAAAATGATCGGGAGTAGCTATATGTATACCAAACAAAATAGATTTCAAGACAAAAACTATAAAAAGAGACAAAAAAGGTCATGATACCATGATAAAGTCAATTCAGCAAGAGGATATAACAATTACAAGTATATATGCACCCAACACCAGAGCACCCAGATATATAAAGCAAATATTATTACAGCTAAAGAGAGACCTCAATACAATAGTAGCTGGAGACTTCAACACCCCACTTTCAGCATTAGACAGGTAATCTAGACTGTCCTTTGTTCAACGTCAACAAAGAAACATTGAACTTAATTTTCACTATAGACCAAATGAACCTACTTAATAATAGGTATTTACAGAACATTTCATCCAATGGCTGCAAAATACACATTCTTTTTCTCAGCACATGAATCATCCTCAAGGACAGAATATATGTTAGACCACAAGGAAGTCTTAAAACATTAAAAAAAAAATTGAAAGTATGTCAAATATCTTCTCTGACCACAATGGAATGAGTAATCAATAACAGGAGGAATTTTGGAAATTATACAAACACATGGAAATTAAAAAACATATCCTGAATGGCCAGTGGTCACTGAAGAAACTAAAAAGGAAATTGAAGAAAATGTCTTAAAACAAATGATAATGGAAATACAACATACCAAAACCTATAGAATATAGCAAAGTAGTAGTAAGAGGAATAAGCTTATAGCAATAAGTGCCTATACCAAAAAGTAGAAAAAAATTCAAATAGACAACCTAATGATGTATCTTAAAGAGTTAGAAAAGCAAGAGCAAACCAAACCCCAATTTAGTAGAAGAAAAAAATAAAGATTAGAGTAGAAATAAATGAATTTGAAATGAAAAATACAAAATATCAACAAAATGTTTGTTTTTGGAAAGGATAAACAAAAGCAACCAAGCTTTAGCCAGACTAGGAAACAAAGAAAGAAGACCCAAATAAATAAAATCAGAGATTTAAAAAGAGGCTCACTGCTGGGTGCAGTGGCTCACACCTGTAATCCCAGCACTTTGGGAGGGTGAGGTGGGTGGATCACTTGAGGTCAGGAGTTCGAGACCAGCCTGACCAACATGGTGAAACTCTGTCTCTACAAAAAAACACAAAAATTAGCCAGGCCTGGTGGCAGATGCCTGTAATCTCAGCTACTTGGGAGGTTGAGGCAGGAGAATCACTTGAACCCAGGAGGTGGAGGTTGCAGTGAGCCAAGATCGCATCATTGCACTCCAGCCTGGGTGACAGAGCAAGACCCCATCTCAAAAAAAAAAAAAAAGAGAGAGAGAGACATTACCACCTCACTACAGAAATTTCTGTACCACTACAGAAATTCAAAGGATCATTAGAGGCTACTGGGTGCCACGATATGCCAATACATTGGAAAACCTAGGAGAAACTGATAAATTTCTAGACACATACAACCTACCAAGATTGAACCACAAAGGAATCTAAAACCTGACAAGACCAATAACAATAATGAGATCAAGGTTGTAATCAAAAGTCTCCCAGCAAAGAAAAGCCATGGACCCAATGGCTTCACTGCTGAATTTTACCAAACAGTTAAAGAAGAGCTGATGCCAATTCTATTCAAACCTTCTGAAAAGTAGAGGAGGATGGAATACTTTCAAACTCATTCTGCAAGGCTAGAATTACCATGACACTGAAACCAAAGACACATCAAAAAGAGAAAAATACAAACCAATATTCCTGATGAATATTGATGCAAAAATCCTCGACAAAATGCTAGCAAACAAAACTCAGCAATACATTAAAAAGAACATTCATCATGACCAAGTAGGATTTATTCCTGGGATGCAAGGATGATTCAACATGCACAAATCAATCAATGTGATACATCATATCAACAGAATAAATGATGAAAATCATATGATCATTTCAACTGATGTTGAGAAAGTATTTGATAAAATTCAACATCTCTTCATGATTAAAAAAAAAAACCTCAAAAAATTGGGTGTGGAAGGACTATACCACAATGCAATGAAAGCCCCACAAATCTAGTATCATACTGAATGGGGAAAAACTGAGAGCCTTTCCTCTAAGACCAAAAAAAAAAAAAGCCTCTCCAGAATAAGACAAGGATGCCCACTTTCACCACTGTTATTCAACGTAGTACTGCAAGTTTCAGCGAAAACAATCAGACAAAAGAGAAATAAAGGCCATTCCAATTGGAAAAGACAAAGTCATATTATCCTTGTTTGCAGATGATTGGATCTTACATGTGGAATAACCTAAAAACTCCACCAAAAAAACTATTAGAACTAATAAGTAAATCCAGTAAATGACCTCTATCTTTTATCATATATGAAAACCAAATCAATATGGATTAAAGACTTAAATCTAAAATTTCAAAGTATGTAACTACTAAAAGAAAACATTGGAGAAATTCTCCAGGACATTGGACTGTGCAAAAGCTTCTTGAGTAATACTACACAAGTGTAGACAACCAAAAAAAAAAAAAAATGACAAATGGGACATCAAGTTAAAAGAGATTTTGCATAGCAAAAGCACCAACAAAGTAAAGCAACAAGCCATAGAATAGGGAAAAATATGTGCAAACCATCCATCTGACAAGGTATTAATAACCAGAGTATATAAGCAGCTCAAACATCTCTATAGGAAAAAATACAATAATCCAAGTAAAAATTGCCAAAATACCTGAATAGATATTTCTCAAAAGAAGACATACAAATTGCAAATGGGCATATGAAAAGGTGCTTGGTGTCACTGATCATCACAGACCTGCAAATCAAAACTACAATAAAACAATCATACCCCAGTTAAAATGGATTTTATCCAAAAAACAGACAATAACAAATGTTGGTGAGGGTGTGGAGAAAAGGGAACCCTCATATACTGTTGGTGGGAATGTAAATGAGTACAACCACTATGGAGAACAGTTTGGAGGTTCCTTATAAAACTAAAAATAGAACTACCATATGATCCAGGAATTTCAGTGCTAGGTATATACCCAAAAGAAAGGAAATTAGTATATCGAAGAGATATTTGCATTCCTACATTCATTGCAGCACTATACACAATAGCCAAGACCTGGAAGCAACCTAAGTGTCCATCAACAGATGAATGGATAAAGAAAATGTGGCACATTACACAATGGTGATCTATTCAGCCATAAATAGGAATGAGATCCAGTCATTTGCAACAACAATGATGCAACTGGAGGTCATTATGTTAAGTGAAACCAGCCAGGCATAAAAAGAACAACTTTATATATTCTCATTTGTGGGAGCTACAAAAAATGAAAACAATTGAGCTCATGGATATAGAGAATGATGGTTACCTGAAGTTGGGAAGGCTAGTATGGGAGAGGGGAATTGGGAGTGGTTAATGGATACAAAAATGTAGTCAGATAGAATAAATAAGATTTAGTATTTGAGAGCACAACAGGGTGACTACAGTTAATAATTTATTATACATTTAAAAATAATGAAGAGTATGATTGGACTGTTTATAACAAAGGATAAATGCCAGAAGAAATGGATACCTCATTTACTCTGATGTGATTATTTTGCATTGTACACCTGTATCAAAATATCTCATGTACCCCATAAGTATATGTGCCTACTAGGTATCCACAAAAATTAAAAATTAAAAAATAAATTGTCATTTTGTTATTCTGGTCAGACTCTCAAATACATGAATGCAAGTATCAGGTAGGGCACTGTGGGCCTTCCCTTTTTCATACACAATTATATAAATCAAGTGTATGTATATAAAATAGCTGTCTAAAGTAGAGGGCTTGGAGCTAGCTCCTTAACAAAAGTATTTCACAGAACATCAACATCAGATTTGATGAGGTTACTTCATACTTGTAACTGAACAAAAATGAGACTACTCCCTCATTATGGCTAAGCAGATAGAAAAAAGATCACTGTCCAAATTATAAAACTGATCAAACATTATCCTTACCCAGGTTAACACTAGTGACTGTTGCTTCCTTACCACTTACATCTTTAGCCTGGCTCCATTTTTCTTCCCTTCTGGATAAAACTGCTAAGATAATCATGTAAGTCTGAGCTAAGGTATGGGTATGCAAAGGCATGTAAAGTGGTATAATGGACAACTGGAGACTCAGAGAGAGGGCGGGAAGGAATGAGGAATATAAAACTACATATTGAGCACAAGGTACACTACTCACGTGATGGGTGTGCAAAAATCTCAGACTTCACCCCTATTACAAGTCATTCACATAACCAAGAACCACTTATACCACAAAACTATTGAAATTTTTTAAAAGAAGATAATCACAGAATTATCCCCACTTTCTAACAGCACTCAATTCAGGAAAAAAAAAAAAAAAAAAAAAACTGCTGCCTCAAATCTGACCAAAATCACCTAACCCAGGCCCAAATCCCATAACAAGCCCCTCCCAACAGCACTCTCCTATTCGGATGCCCATGATTTCCGTGGTGTGCTGTCTCCTTTACTCCAGCAACAGCAGGCAATAAAGAAAGTGTCCTTTCAGGCATTTGTTAGAGAGATACCCCACTTCTTGCTACCAGTTTCTGTCTAAATTCATTTGTGCTGTTACAACAAAATACCTGAAAGTTGGTAATTTATAAAGAGCAGAAATTTATTTTCTCATAGTTTTGGAAGCTGGAAGACCATGATCGCTAAGGCCCAATGTCTGCTTTCAAGATGGTGCCTTGTTGCTGTGTACTCCAGAGGGGATGAACACCATGTCCTCACATGATGAAAGGAATGGAAGGGGACAAATCATGGCCTCAAGCCCTTTTATAAGGGTGCTAATCTTACCCATGAGGGCTCTGCCCTCATGATTTAGTCACCTCCCAAAGGCCCTATCTCCTAATAATATCACATTGAGGATTAAGTTTCAACATATAGATTAGGAGGGGCACATTCAGACCATAGCAGGAAGTAATAATCCTAAACTTGGTTAAACATATGTATGTTCCTGATGGTCTTTGACTGGTGGGTATTATAAAGATATAGGTACAGATACAGATATAGACATAAACAAATTTTTTCTATATACTTAAATTGCAAACATACAGATCAACAAACTCACTCACAGATGAAAGTGGTCAATTTTGCTCAGAATCCTGAACCAGAATAAACTGGAAGTTCACATTAATCTCTATGGATACCACAGCACCAAGCAATCATACGCACATGATCACAATATTAATGTTTCATCATTGAAATCTCATGGCCACCACATGAATCCCAAATGCGTAACATGGATATCATAAATGCCGAACATCATGACTGACCAGTGATTAAGAGTACAAACGACACTGGTCTCTGGCAGCCTCTACTTTTCCCACAGCAATGCTTGAAGTGATGATAGTGATTTCACTTCAATCAGTTCATATTTATCAACTTTCATGTGAGCATTGGTTATGGAGAAAATGGAAACTAATGATTTGAGGAAAGAAAAATAAACAAATAGTGATTTGAGGTTCCCCTTTCTGCATGCTATTCCCACTGTTATGTCATATAATTCACTCATTTATTCATTCATCAAATAACTTTATGAGCTTCTACTCCATGGTGAGTACAAGATACACAGGTATAAAAATAATATACAAGAAAATCCAGGAAAAATATTCACTGTAGTCTTTTATCAGCAGGCCACATTCCCCTTTCTCTTACTATACAAAACAATAGAATCCTCTCTTTTCCCTAGTTTAACACTAATCATTTTAAATACCTAAAACTTCTGCTATCAGCCTTGAATTCTGTCAATTCTATCTACTACTAGAAAATAATGACACTGGAATATCTAGTTGAGTTTTCTTGAGTCATTTGCTACTCTTTAACACATTACAGTTTTTTTAAAAAATCACTGGTTTTCCATTTTAATGAGATAAATGTTAAGGTTCTCACCTATCAAAGACTATTCTAAACAAAAGTTTTCCAAAGAGCTAAAGAGTCGTCAATCAATAGATTGATCATTATTGACCAAAACTTTACACTGAGGGTTTTAAGAACACAATGCTTGGATTGATGCCAATTATCTAAAGAAAAAACTTTTAAACTATAAAGTATAGTAAGCTAATATATTTAATATTCATAAGAAATTTTCTGAATATGAGAGGGAAGATAGGAAGTCAGAAACATTTCTACAGAGAAGTATACAATATGTATAGAAAACATCATAATTTATCACTTTATTTTTCAGCCAGTCACCACTCTCACTTGTCGATTTTCTTTATTCAAAGTGTGGTGCTTAATGATTATTTGGCACAGATAATTTGTAAGCATATAAAACTTCAAGATGCATTCCTGACAAAATGCAAAACAAGGGGAAAATAACACTTTCTTACAAATATGTTTTCAAATCATTTCAAATAAAACACAAAAGGTACATTTTAAAATAAAATTTATTAATAAGTATGGTAAAGTCTATATTTTGAAAGTTATCTATTTATAAATAGTGTACAAGCTTTTTCAACAAAGAAAATTAATCATGTGAAAATAATTTCAAAGTAGAAATAGTATTTGAAATACAAAAATGTTGTGCTCTGATTAGCTCAAAACATAACTATTGGTTAAAATGGTTTTCAATGGCCTTAAATTACTCTAAAATCTTTAGAGTGGTAATATTGCCTACCAATTAGTAGATTAGGGCACTGTAATTTGATTCTGTGTCATTGGACAAGTTAATTAAGTCAGTTCTCTCATCTGCAAAATACTGCATATTTATCACAGAGATATTGGGAAGATTAAATGAGACAGTACATTCAAAGAAATTAGCAGACATCACATAGTAAATGTTCAATAAATGTTAGCTATGATGATAATGAATATGGAAGTATGGTGATTTTATTAATTCTCATACCAGCACACTTCTATAAATAGGCAAGTATCTGCCTGTGTACTGATTTACTCATTACTGTATCTATGTTGTATCTATCTGAGGTTTACAACCAGCACTCTACAAACAAATAGGGCAAGATCCACTTGAACTCTGGTAAATATAAATCCATGACTCAGCAACATGGATAAAATTGGTTATCATTATGTTAAGTGAAATAAGCTAGGCATGAAACAACCAATATCACATGTTCTTACTCACATGTGGGAGCTAAAAAACTGGATTTCATGAAGGTACAGAGTAGAATGGTGGTTACCAGAAGCTGGGAAGAAAAAGAAGGAGGGGGACGCTGAAGAGAAGTTGATTAATGGGTATAAAAATGAAGTTGGATATAAGGAATAAGTTCTAGCATTTGATAGTATAGTAGGGGAATTATAACTTATTGTGCATTTCAAAATAGCTAGAAGAAAGAATTGTAGGGGCGGAGCAAGATGGCCGAATAGAAACAGCTCCAGTCTCCAACTCCCAGCACGAGCGACACAGAAGACTGGTGATTTCTGCATTTTCAACTGAGGTACTGGGGTCATCTCACTAGGGAGTGCCAGACAATCGGTGCTGGTCAGCTGCTGCAGCCCGACCAGCTAGAGCTGAAGCAGGGCGAGGCATCGCCTCACCTGGGAAGCACAAGGGGAAGAGAATCCCTTTTCCTAGCCAGGGGAACTGAGACACACAACACCTAGAAAATCGGGTAACTCCCACCCCAATACTGCACTGTAAGCAAACGGGCACACCAGGAGAATATATCCCA
>NW_016803192.1:1421214-1476805 GCF_001698545.2 Rhinopithecus bieti
AAAAAAAAAAATGTTCTGCAGATGCCAGAAGTCAAAGGAGAACATAGAAACTGGAATCTGGGATTGACTTGGCAGTTATGCTTTCAACCTTAGGCTGAGAATTTGTGCAGGTAATTTTCAAAGACTGAAGCCAATAAGCTTATTTAGTGCAAACACAAAAGACAAAGGTTCTTCTTATAAACACAAATTTAAAAGGGGTGGATTAGAGTATGAGTAACAAAGAAGAATAATTATTCTGCGTGGAATAGGGGGGTAAAAGGATTGCTACCCACCAGGCCAGCTCAGAGAACAAATCTCAGAGTTTTCAGCAGCTGCAAGGCTGTGATCCTGTAAATATTCACACATTTCTAAAACAAACGCCACTGTTCCAACAACAAAAGAATGAAGTGCATATACAACAGTAGGTGCACCATTCAGAGAACAGCTGAAAAGCTGTTAGAAAAACAGAGACCATACCAGGCAGTCCAAGAGACGGCATTTAATACAGGGAACTAGTTACAAGTGTGTTGTGAGAGCTAAAATGTCAACAGGTGAGGGAAGCTGCTACCTCCCTTAGGGCTGAGGGGTCAAAGGGGATTGTCTCTAGAGTCTAGAAAACAGAATTGTCTCACAGGAGCTGGTCTACCCAGACCATAGAGAGATGCTACCCAAAAGCAGACCGAGACGGAAATAAATATCTTGGTTTTGTTCTTCCTATCTCTTTCCTAAGTCCCACCAAGTTCTCGCATTAAGAAAACCTATTTGGCTGTCAGTTAGCAGGGGAGTCCAGGAAGGTAGATGTCAAGGGATGGGCATTGAATGGATCTGCAAGCAAAAGAGCAAAGGTCCAGCACAATAGGCAAATGCCAAGGAACCTAAAGGAATATAAAGAACCGTATCACTCCTTTTGTTTAGAATAAAAGGGAACCCTCAATCCCAAAAAGATGACACCAATATTAGTTTTAGACAGAGTACCATTTGAAAATACCACCCAGTTATGTCCCACAATGAAAAGTTAAAAGTCCCCCAATATAACCACAGTTCTTCCAATATGTGAGAGGATAAAAAGGAAACCCACTTTTAGTACCTATTCCACTCTTGAATTTCACAGACCCGTAAGTATTCAAAGAGAAAACATTGGGAAATATACACAAAATGATCAACGCTTCAATTTGCCTAGAATATTTAAAATGACACAAATACCATCCAATATGTTTATACTTTTATAAAAATAAGTTAATTTTATGAAGGACTACCCTGTCTTCACTTTTCTCATTTCATTGCATCATGTGAAGAGCTTTCGAGGACCAGCACAGATTCACAAAAGATAATATTAGATTATCTCACTGGGAAGTTCCCAAAAGGATCTTATTGATTTGTAAAATTAAATAAATTCTGAGAAAAGAACATAGAATTCTAGAACAACTGAATTCATATAATCTTGAACAGTATATTCTCCAAGTCTCGCTCTTCTTAGATTGTAAAGATTAAATTAAAACATCTGCTAGGACTTTTTCAGAGTGGTGAAGAGATGAGTCGTGACTTGCTCAATTCAGTCCCTAGAAAGTCTGAGAACAGAAATCAGAAATACTACCAACTTATAACCAACTGTGCATTTTCAGGTTATGTCCACTCTAGGAAGTAAATGAAACTTGAATAGTCAAAGCAATTTCTGTTTACTGGGGCCACTGCCCCTCTTTTGTGCCACCCGCTTTTTCAGTTCACAGTCGTCAAGTAATACGTCCTTTTAAGTTACCAGAACCTATAGCATCCACACAAAGCTAATGCCAATGGAGGCAAATTCATCATGTCAACTTCTTCTTTTTACCAACCAATTCAATGTCAAAATAGGTACTAAGATAAAATATTGCATAGTGGTGGAATTTATTCTTCTCATTAATTTTCTTTACCATTGTTTTATTGACAAATGGCAATTTGTAATTGCAAAAAGTTTAAAAGTTTAAAAAGAGCATACAGAAAGAGTTCTTACATCATGCTGCTATTGCAGTAAGTTAGCACCAATGCTAAATTTTGACAAAAGTTAATAAGAGTGAGGAGTAAATATAAATTATTTATCATGTACCTTCTTAAAATTACTGCAGAAGCTGAAGTGACCTGAAAAGTCACTTGGTTAGAGATAATTCTAACCAAAAGACAAATGAGAGTTGTTTTCTTCTTTGTCTCATAAATAGTAGGTGATTTGAATGCATATCCTACTCAGCTTTTAGAGTCCAAAGTTAGTGTTCTCTCATCATGTGGCTTCAGAAAGCAGAAGACCACTCAGAAGCCCACATGGTCACAGTGTGTCGCCTGTAAAAATGCTCACTAACAGAAAAGATCTGTTTTCTTTACACAGATATAACATCACTCTGCTGGCTTAACTTACCCTTTAGGCAAATAACATTCAGTATTAATTGACCTGAGTAGAGGTTGTTAATGAGCCTGAATAACTAGGTAAAAAAGTAATTCTTCGTAAAATTATTCAAAGAATTAATATTCAAAGAATTATTCATGTCTTTTCTTAATATATTGGTACATAACCTCAGAGAGACACCAGGTACCACACAGTTCCATGCAAATACACATGGGTGCCTATACAATTTTCTGGAATAAAAGGAACGGAAGAGAAAATTTTGTCAAAGAAAACAAGGCAAACTTAACTTTCAATATTTGCTGGATTAATTTTATCTATGCTCTTCACTGTGGAGGGCTTTGAACATGGAAACTCAGCATCTTCCAAGCTCCTGCCTTCCTGTCACCATCACCTTCACACAGCCCTGACCTTAAACTTGACGCAGATGATGAATGAACTGCACAGCCCTTTGTCAAGAGAGGCCACATTTGAGGTGAGAATAGATAAGAGCCCAAAAGCTTCCATACTTGCCCAGAAAAAGAAAGAAAGAGAGAAAGAGAGAGAGAGAGAGAGAGAGAGAGAAAGACAAGAAGAGAAAAGAGAAAAGAAAAGAAAGAATTGAGTTCAAGCACACTTCAATGAAAACAAGCATGTCAAGTTTCTTAAAAAGAGCCTATTACCTGATGTGGCTGTGAACTGGACCATCTGCTACAGGAAGGAGCACCTGAAGACTTGTTGGCTGAAGTTCTCTGAGGAGAAAAAAAAATTCCTGCTGTCATAAAAGAGGAATACACTTTATGTTTCTCTAAACAAATTATTTACGCAGTGTCTACAGTTCCAAAAATGAACACATCTTAAATTCTGTCTGAACTTAATCCTTCCCTTTTATTTCTTTGAAAACATCCTCCTCAGCAAATATAGTAATATGGATACTAGAGTCAAAATGCATGCATCTAAGTCTCAGTTTGTATAAGTTATTTGATGTGGTACAAGTCACCCAAGCTCTCTGTTTTTTCTTCTGTGACATTGGAGTAATATTTATTTATTTATTTATGTTTTATTATTATTATTATTATTATTTGCGATGGAGGCTCGCTCTATTGCCAGGCTGGAGTACATTGGTGCAATCTCTGATCTTGGCTCACTGCAACCTCCACCTTTCGGGTTCAAGTGATTCCTCTCCCTCAGCTTCCCAAGTTGCTGGGACTACAGGTGCATACCACCATGTCTGTTCTTTGTTGTTGTTTTATTTTAGTGGAGGCGGGGTTTCACCATGTTGGGCAGGATGATCTAGATCTCCTGACCTCATGATCCTCCCGCCTCGGCTCCCAAAGTGCTGGGATTACAGGCATGAGCCACTGTACCTGGACGGAATAATAATTTTTATATCATAGGATTTTTGTGAGGCTCAAATATAATTAGATATGAAGTACTTTGTAAAGATCTATGCACATATAAAGTATTAATTCACTTCAGGAGGCCAAGACAGGTGGATCACGAAGTCAGTAGATTGAGACCATCCTGGCTAACACGGTGAAATCGCATCTCAACTAAAAATACAAAAAATCAGTCGGGCATAGTGGCACATGCCTGTAGTCCCAGCTACTTGGGTGGCTGAGGCAGGAGAATTGCTTGAACCCGGGAGGCAGAGGTTACAGTGAACCGAGACCACGCCACTGCACTCCAGCCTGGGCAACAGAGTGAGACTCCCTCTCAAAAAAAAAAAAGAAAGAAAGAAAGAAAGAATTAATTCAACAAGCAGAAAATAAGCCACATTATGGTAAGTTTCCACTTGAAACAAAGCTGGTATACAAATGTGCAAGTTAATAAATGAGGTTATTTGAGAGTCAGTAATTTTTGTTATAAAGAGATCCTTCATGTTTGGAAAGACCTGACTACGTCATTGCTACCCCCTGTGGGCTTGTAAAATGCCACAAGCTTATGTAGACAAGCTCATCCAAAACCATTGTTGACACCATTGTTCGGTGTCTGCTTCCATCATAGAGACCAGAAAGCTGACTACTCACTTTCTCAGCATACCATCTCTCTAGGAATGGTAACATGGCACAGCTCTGGCCAATGAGACATAATTCTTCTGGGGGGAGTTCTAGAAAACTCTTTCTTTTCCTGGTGAAAGGGAAAGGAGAAGGCATGTACCATCCCATCACTCTTCTCCCTCTCTAAATGCAGATTTGCCACATAGAGCTAGAGCAATCATTCTGTAACCATGAGGAAAAAGCCAAGAGCAGAGCAGACAGGCTGCCCCTAATCTTGTTGACCAGCTGAAGCAGAGCTTCAGGCTGCTGCCTAAATCCTCCTTGTGTAAATGACCATAATCACATTTTCTGTTACTTGCAGAGTTTAATGATATACTCTCCTCTCTCATTCAAATTAGGAGTCAAATTATAGGAATTTGATTCATCAGAAACTTGTGGGTCCTTTAGGCAGAAAGAACAGAATGACAGAGGCATGAAGATGTGAAAGCGCTTGGTGTGCTTGGAAAATGATCAAGAGACCAGTAACGTACTGCCAATTTTTGTATTCACCATCACTGTGTTCCATCTGCCTTTCAGGATTCCTATGTAATTCTGTGCTGGCCTTTGCTGATTCTGACAGCTTTCTTGAAACTCCGCCACAGAGAGGTTGGCATGGTGGCTAAATGCTGTGTTCTGCCGGCTTGATTCAACTTTCCTCTAGCATCCGCCCATCTGAGAAGGCAGGGCTGGGTTTAACTGTCAGGCCTTCCCAATCCCTCCCTTCGCCACTGAGGCTAATGAGATTGGACCCTAGAAGAAAGTGTGAGAAAGTATTGTGGTTTTTAATGCAGATAAAGGAAGAACTAACAAAGTAGTCGCTAGAAGTTAAACCAAAAGCTTAACCATATTTCATTAGTGAGACACAATAGGAATGAACTTCAGATGTATCAGAATCTACCGCTAAATGATCATGTACCTTCTCTGATATTCATCTTCCTAATTGTGAAATAAGGTTAAATTAAATGGTCCTCAGGCTAATTAACCCAGTCCCAAATCTGTACAATGTAATGATTCTACACCTTTAGAGTGTTTAAATGATTACTAATATAGTGGCAACACTGAATTTCCATGGAAAGGTTATATTCCTTTCCATATTGTTTTTAAAAATACCAAAGAAATGTGTTCTTAAACCTCAGTTAACTAGACAATGTTAATAATTCAAAATAGCCCCTTAACTGCATATTTTAACAGATTCCAGCTTCCCTGAATTTTTAGAAAGAGACTGTCAACTGGTTTTCCAGCCCAATAATCTGGGCTTTAGCGAAGACTCTCTAAGTCTCCCTAAATCATAAGATTTTGGAATTCACTATCAGACTAATTTTTGAGGCATCATGCTTTGAGAACATATCTCATCATTGTTTAAAGCCACAATATGAATTTTTGAAATTGTAACTATAAATTTTACCTTCACTGTCAGAAAAACAAAGCTTTGGCTTTTTTAAAAAATCAAGATAAAAGTATGGTAATCAAAGTCAAGATACAAGCGCTGACATTCAAAACATATTTTAAAGAAAAGTGAGATGTGTGGCCTGCAGCATATGATCCAAGTTATCAAGTAATCTTGAAACGGGAAGGGCAAAAGATGGGCACTTGTGGATTTGATTGCAATAGTAACTCAATATGAAATGCACATCTGTCTCTCCTAAGAAGTGTCACAATACTTCCATGCCCACACGTAACTTTTTCCCAAAGGTCACACTGCATTTCAGCACTGACTCAAGTATAATCAACTTCATAATGGTAATTGCATCTACTGCCATTCACACACTTCATGTCCTTTCTAGTGCGAAGGAAAAATGTACGAGGCAGTAATTTAACAACAAAATAACTGATCAACATTAATTACAAATTTAAGGACATAATGTCCAGAATTGTGTGGTGTCTCTCATGGACGTGATTGTTAAAAAATCAATCACATATCACAAATCATAGTATCTGGTTGGGTTTCCGTGATGTGTTTTTGGAAAAACCAACAAACAAAAAAACTAGCCATAATATGCATAATATGTGGTTTGGGTGTCAGCTTAGACAAAAATAAAATTACCTGACAAACTAGCTAAGCAATTGTTCATATCCTAATTTTACTCCTACTAGTGTTCTTAGCAGCCAGTGGTTAATCAAAGAGCAGTACCCAGATCAGAATAATGAGTCATGCTGGTGAAAAATGCAAATTATCTGACCCCAGGAATTTACAAATCTCTGGGAGTAGGATCCAGCAATTTACATTTTTAAGAGGCTCTTCAATTGATTCACACTAAATTTTAGGAGCAGGGGAAAATTCCAGAGTAATCCCAACACATCCTTCTACAGCCACATGTATTCACTGAAGGACAAGGTCCCAAGGATATTATTGATAACAATTTTCTCTAAGCAGATACATTGAACACTCAAACTCCAGAGAAGTATTTCAGGAAATTGTGGAAAGTCACTTGGGAAAAAAAGAATCTGATTTTTAATCTACTGATATAGATTGAACCTTGAACCACAACCCAATTAAATGGTTGAGTAAGGGCTTTAGTTTAGATACCCCAGCCCCCACCACCTCTCTGGAAAACCCCTAATATCAAGAATGGCTGCTGCCCTTCAGATCTGTTTCCAACACATCCGTGCTTACCCCTTATCAAAATTCTTATCACACTGTCTTATAATTGCCTTCTAAATGCAGCTCCCTCTTTAGAGTACACATTCACAAACCTATGGTAAGGGGTGGGAGTGCCAGCTGGGGCTGGGTCTTATTTACTCCTGTAACCAGGCATGCCTGTACCTGGAATTTAGTAAGTTCCCAATGAACATCAAACTAATTAATTAACAGCTTCAGTAAACAACCCTATTTACCTTTGGCACATATCAACAGGAGACAGCTTCAACAGGGACAGTGGTGATGGAAATGGCATTCTTGAGGGCAACTATGCATTAAAAATGGTGAAACTGGAGAGCCCCCATAGCTTCTGTAATTTCTTAGTAAGTGTAGCACCATTGGCTTAGACTTCAAAATATTAGCATGGGGAGCTCTGTAATATGGCTTCTTAGAAAATATAATTTGCTAAAGTTGCTAGGGTAAGAAATAAGGAAAATGACAGTCGCCACTTTAAAGTCGACAGCATTGGTTAATGGGCACGTGTTGTACCTCATGAGAAGCCTCAGGAATACTGTGGAATAACTTTGAAAGAACTAAATGATCTGCAAAAGCTAGCAGGAGCTAGAAATCAAAGAAATATTGAGACTAAAATGTTTACCCTACTTTGGTTATTCTCTTTCCCTTCCTGGGGCTGGTAAAACTCATGGAAATCCAAGTACTTTATATCATAAAGGGAGGAATACAAGAGTAAGACAGGGTAGAACATTTTGGTGACAAAGCATGCAGAGAGTGCTATTAGGAAGATCCTTTTTAACAGGGTGTTCTGTTAAACAAAGGAAAAAGAGGAAGTGTTGTGCAGAAGCCTGGAACACAGATCAAATCCAAAGGCAATTTAGAGTTGAGGAACAATGCCAGCTGCTGCAGGGAGACTGCCAGCCAACCAGGCAGCCGCTGTACTCCATCCCACAACTGTCCTTTGCTTGGCTAGCTTCTCCCAAATCTAGTTGCCAATCACCATAAGATAAGGAACCTTGGGAACACGTAAATTTTTCAGTAACTGGAGTTTTTCCTGGTATTACTGCATTAAGCCTTAAGCATATTTGAAGAAAATGAAAACCAATAAATAGTGTTGAAAGGTGCCAATTGAACATCTGCATTTAACATCTTAGCATAAAAAGTCATTGACAAATATGATCCAGGATCCAACATGGTTTGCTCAGGCAAACTGAACTCTGGATGGCAGACATAAGTTTTGGGATTTTAATTTCAGGTGGAAAAACATATTTCCAACTCCAATGAAGTGAATCATGCAAGAAACGAGACAAAAAGAGCAAATGACCTAGACAGCAGTGACATTTTAAATAAGCAAGATACGGATAGCTGACTTAAAAATTATTCTTCCAGGATAAGAGACTTTGTTAACAATAAGTACAAGACTCTATCCATGTATACCTAAATAATAAGTAGCTACACAAACCACAAGTACTCATACTAGGCAAACTAAGAAAAAGGAAACTGATAAAGAAAAAGAAGGTGGAGCGAAGTTCTGGACTTTTTCAACTTTGCCATTAAAAGAATGACACGATTTCCTCATTAGAGCTGTGATATTCTGGAACAAATATTCCAATATGTGTTGCTATACCAATAAATCTTCAGCATTTATTGAGAACCTATGCCGTTAGTGTCCAGGACATACATAATAAACGTTCTATACCCTCCCCATCTTTTATAAACATAATTATGAACCAATTTCCCTCATTTTAATAATAAATTATTGAGCTCAGTTATGAAACGCAAGAACTCTAGATTCATTTCACTCAGCCAAGGAGTTTCATCACATTCTTACATTATGGAGACTCGTCCAACAATTGGGAAAGAAATGCTACATAAAAGCTGACCTAAATCTTTCTAGTTTTAATAAAGCCCCAGATCATTAAAGCTTTGACAAGCAGCTCGCATATTCTTTATCTCTTTCTAATGCCAAGCATCCTTTGGCATTTTTTTCATGATTAAATCAATCCATTCTATTTAACCTTTCTCAGTGAGCCTTAGTTTCCAGCCTTTCAGCCATTTCACTGCCCTTGTCTGGACCGCCTCTGAAATCTCCATGTTCCTCCTTCTGAAATCTAAAGTTGGACCAGTTACTCACTGTGCCTCATTCCAATACAAAATGCAAAATAAAATAAATCTAAGCTAGCCTCAGCACAAATATAAAAGGGAGAAAATCTCAATACAATTGACCAGTAAAGATTGATTTAGTTACTATATTCAGTAGGCTTTGCCTCTTGGTTTTATTTATTTTCCAGTGAGAGAGAAGAAATAAATGAGTCTTATTTAAGGAGACCTAACAAAGCCTTTGTGCTTTGCTTATAAAAAGCAGATGTGGAATAACAGAGACTCCATCTTCCTCTAGGAGTTAAAATATGGCACATATTTACTGAAATCCAAATGTTCCTTGCAGAGTTTTTATTTGCTTGTTCTTTGAACCCCACTTCACTTTAACTTTACAACAATTTTGTTCCATATCTAGTATCTGCAAGGTACTCTGTTGGCAACAGGGGTTACAAGGATGATGGGATTCTCCTCTGAGAGGTTTTTACCTCCTCCTCCTCTTCCTCCTCCCACTCCGCCCCAAAGAACAAGTAAGCCTAACGTCATCAGTCTTCATCCCATTACCCTATCATATTTTTTTCACAGAACCTATCACTGTTAGAAATGATCTTGTTTGCATATTTGTTTTATTTGACATTGTTCATGCCCTACATGAGACTCTAACTACCAGGAGACAAGGGTTACTCTTTTTTTAACCATCACTTTTACCAGTATCAGTGTCTCAGTATATATGAGATGAATGAAATAATGAATGAAGAGACTCAGTTCTTACCCTCAAAGAGGTTACAGTTAAGTGAGGGAGGTTAATACATACATAACTCTACTATAAGGAAGAATATGTAATTACTAAGAGCATATAATTGCTCTAATTCTTAAGTATTATGGATGCACTGTGAGAGATTAAGCCCATTTGGGAGATTCTAGAAAGACTGTGGTCAAGATGTGGCAGTCATTGTACTTAGCTATTTTAAGTGTACAGTTAGCTAGAATCCATATGCCAAGACCATAGCATATGCAGGCTGTGCATGTTGTATACTGCATGAGGGAGTCATTCATAACATAAAAAAAATTACACGTTGGTATATTACAACACTCTTCCAGTAGATGTAAAGTGTCTTACTGTAATAAAATTGGCATATTAGAACAATTGTCCAACCAGTGGAAGTAAAATATCTTGGGAAGGGTACCTTTTTCTCATTTACAAAAAGGTGCCCTGTGGGCTATCAATGGTCTTACATGTGCAGGGTTGACTTTTGACACATGTAAGACGTTAGGGCCAACTTTCTAGCCTTGGGCTTTCAGTGTCCTAGGCCAGAGGGAAGAAGTAAAGGCTAAGAGGTTTCATCACAGAGACTGCTTTAAACAACCAGAATGTGGGAGCCGGGCTCTAAGGTGGCCTCCAATGACCCCTGCTTTCTGGTATTCACACCTCTTTGTAGGCCCCTCCCATATTATTTGAACAATAAAATACAGTAAAAATGATAGTATGTCATTTCCTAGACTAGGATAGAAGAGACTAGGGTTTTCACCTTGAGTATGCTCTCTCTTAAATCATTTACTCTTGGAAAAGCTACCACGTGGGTGCTCTATGAGGAGTCCCATATGGTGAGGAATTGAAGTCTTCTATAAACAACGATATGCATGAGCTTAAAAGCCCGTCAAGCCTTCTGAGACTGTAGCACTAGCTAATGGCTTGACTGTAGCTGTAAAAGAGACACTGGGCTGGAGCCACCTACCCAGACTACACTCAGAAACTATGTAAGATAACGTTGCTTAAGGCTGCTAATTCTTAAGGTAATTTGTTATCTACAGCAATAGATAACTCACGCGCTTTACTAGCAGAAACACTATTCACCTTTAGCTATGATACAAGTAAAAGTCTGTAGAAAGTATATAACATCCAGTGAATCATTCCTAGGAGAGAGAAAGACATTATTCTTTTGAAACATAGAAAACAGGAGTTTCAGGATTTTTCCCCCTTTAGGTCTTTGGTGAAAAATTAATTCCCTGAATTTTCACATTGTTATTTAACATGTCTTGCAGTCACTTTCTTCAAGGAGACAGAACCAGCCATAAGTCCCGGAAGACATGAGCACAAGGTAACCTCCAGCTCCCTTTCTGCACAAAACTAAAAAGAGCGAACAGGATGCTCAGCAAATAAATAAGCTTCCTGTTATTAACTCAACTTGATCTTGCTGCATCTTACAAAAATGAACCTCCTTACTTTAGCTACAGGGCTCAATCTGCCAGACCATGTCTCAGAGAATCAGAAATCCTCCTCTACCAGTTCCATAGCAGGGCAGTGTAGGGACTCCTGCTTTCAAGCTAAGAAGAGAAGGTGAGGCATACATAGCATCCATAAGGAAAGCTTGAGCTGACTCACTATTTCCCGAACTGTGTTATACAGAAATTGAACCCACAGAATGGACTACTGGAATATGGCTCTTTGGTCAGTTTCAGGCAATACTACACTTTCTAAATGTTCCAATTCAGGACTCAGCAAAATTTTTCTTTAAGGGGTCCTAGAGTAAATATTTTAGGCTTTATGAGCCATATGATCTCTTTGACAATTATTCAAATTTGCAGCCATAAACAATATGCAAACAAATGAGTGTGGCTGTATTCCAATAAAACTTTATTTGCAAAATCATTCTTGGGTCAGATGTGGCCCACAGGTTGCTGTTTATAGAGTGTTCTTATCTCTCTCTGGTATGTTGGGGTAAGAGGAAAGCAGGAAAGCTAACACAGAGGACACTGCTCTCTTGAGGAATTTTAGCATATAAAAGACACTGAGAATTTCTGATTCAAAGACCTATTCATGGATCAATCTGTTAAACCCAGGTTCCCAATGTTATTTGTCCAGGGAACCTATTTACTTATCTTCTTCCCTCTTTATCTCAACTTATTTACTTATTGAATACCTGTTAAACACCCCAGGAATCTGGTCTTCCTTAGAACACACCTGAGTAAATGAGTTATCCAAGTTGTAGTACACATCAGCCTGTCTGAAAAATTTGACCCCAAATCTTCAGAGTACTGGTTTGGAACTTGGAGTATCAATGAACACTTTAAGTAATACCTTAACTTTCTTACAGAGGATAGTTCCAAAGATAGAAAACTTAAAAAGTGTTTGATTTGCGACTTGTTTATGGAAGATTGATTGAGTGACTGCTTGCCACATTTTCCTAGGCCTACTCCCACTTGAGAACTGGTCACTACTTTTGAAACTTGTGATGTAAAAATCATCATATTGGATCACTACCTCCAGAAAATGTCAAGACACTAGCATATCTAGAATTTAAAACTTAAAGTTGGGATGGGCACAGTGGCTTATACATATAATTCCAGCACTTTAGGAGGCCAAAGTGAGAGGATGACTCGAGGCCAGGAGTTTGAAACCATCCTGAGCAACATAGCAAGACGTCGCCTCTACCAAAAAAAATAATAATAATAATAATTAATATTAGCTGGGCATAGTGGTGCACACCTATAGTTCCAGCTACTCAGGAGGCTGAGGAAACAAAACTTCTTGAGCCCAGGAATCTGAGGCTGCCATGAGCCATGACAATGCCACTTTCCTTCCACCTGGGTAACAGAGTGAGAACCTGTCTCCAAAAAAATATAAATAAACAAAAAAAAAACAAACTCAAAGTTGATTCCACTGACTGAATTTGTGAATTGAAGATTTTCTAGCAAGTGTTTTGGAAACTTGTAAGACACACGTAGTGGTGTCAGGCATTGTCAGAGTTCTTTTAAACAAAAGAAATCTTGAATTTCCTCATTAGTCACCCATGATTACAGACAATGGTTGCCAAGCAAACCAATTCTGGTACAATGTGGGAGTTGACTACACCAGGGTATTAATACCAGGGGGCAGGTATTGGAGGCCATTTGGAGGCTGCCCACCATATAAGTTATATGAAAAGAAATCTGGGAACATTTTGTTTCTTCTAGATCTGAGACTAATTATGTGGCATTAATCAAGTCATTTCTGCTCATCTATAAATTGAGAAGGTTGAACTAAAGTCAAATTTTCCAGGAATACATGAGTCTTTAAATATTCATATATCACATTATATACTTTCAAGGTGTTTTCATAATACCGCTGTCATACACAGGACCACGTTAAATGGGCCACAGTCTAGCTAGAACACAGTTTCTGGGAATGGAGCTGCCCCTAACCAGAATTCCAACCCAATCACATTTTCCTCAAAGCCATATGAATTCTCAGGAGGGTCAGACTTCCCTGGACTTAAATGCTACCAATGCACTATAATCCACAAAGCCTTTCAAAGATTGAAAGTGGTGGAGGCATTTGCTGAATTTTAAGTGTGGTTTAATTAACACCCCATGAAATTGGAGATCCTTCTTTCTATCCCTGATCACAAAGAGACATGAAACTCCCAAGAAGTTTTCCCCTATAAGAACACATCCAGAGACACTGTGCAGCCCTCCACTGTTACCCTGGGATTTTCTCCCGCCTCTTTACCTGCAGCATAAAATGAAGTGGGAGGACCAACTTCTCCTCTGCAAAAGTAGCAACAGATTCCCCCTCAGTTGCAATGAGCTCCCCAACCACTGGCAGTTGTAACATGGCTCCAACTTGACCATTTGGCTGTGAGTACCAAGGAGAGCATAGCCACGGCCCCAGCAATGAATCATCCTCCATACTGTCAGGTACAAACTGCCCTCAGCGCACATGCTTCTCAAGGTGGGTGTCCTTACAGGTAGAAAACATTTAAATTCTTGCTCTGTGACTGAATGGAGTATGCCAGAGAGAGCACATATATGACTTTTCTTGAAAATGATCACATAGCTAATCTTTGTGGGCATCAATGGTATGGAAAAGTTTGAAAAGTACATCAATTTTTCCCCCAAAGAAACGAAAGATTTTATAATTATCAAAAGAAGGAACAACTTACTTCTATACAACTTCATCTAAAAAAGCAACTGTATATCCTTAAAATACTCATTAGTAAATTGGGGGAAAGTTAATTATTTCAAATACAGACTTCTGTTTTGAAGAATCTTGTTGCCACCTACATAATTTGAAACTGAAAAAAAAAAAAAAAAAACATGGAGGAGTGACATGAAGTAGAGAATTGAGCCTAATTTTTGGAGAATAAGATTTAGGACCAGGACATGTAAAAGCAGTCACAAGCATTAAATGGAAAAAAAAAAAAAAAAAAAAAAAAAAGGGCTGCTCAGTGCAATGTGTATATTTAAGTGGAATGAATTCCAAGAAATTGTGGAAAGGCTGCCCTCTTCAGACACACTATTTTTTTTTTTCCATTTTAAGTTGCTATAGATTTTTCTATATACATTTCTGAGAAAAATTGAAGGTGGTGTAAAATATTTTCATATTTTATACAGAGCTTTATTCTAGTATGTAAAAGTCAAACAAGTATGTGGAAAAATGTTATTAAGTACCTGGTTTGCCTGCCCGGACTTGCCTTGAGTATGTATCTTATAAGTATTCCACACAGCTCTTGAAGCATTTAAGCAAGCTTTAGAATCCTGAGTAGTAATTAATTAATGGAGCTGTCTGGGGCCAAAATGTTTACCTCAACTGTCACGTACCTAAGTACATTCAGAATAACCACCTGAATTCACAATAATTGGCTTTCATGTCATTAGAATTTTTAATAGATATGATGAACTCTATACTTATTACCCACAAAACTCTTGTTTTCTGTTTTATTCCTGTCATTTTCAACAACCTGAAATGACAATTAAGAGAGTTCTGTCATAAAGGTAGACATTGTGCATATTTGGGAACTTTGAGAGGCACTAATTCTGCTGTCAGCTGAGTTTCCTTTAAAAAGGCAGGTGGTAGAGAGAACCAGAGGGGAAAACTTCATTTGAGACACAATATGTTTCTCCGTATTTCCTGATCTTTTCTTTCAAATGTTTACTTTTCAATGACCAAACTAAAAAAAGATAGATTCCAAAAAAAATCCCCAAAACAAAATTTTAATTCTTTATAGTCTATCCAAAGCAAAACTGAGCAAAAAAAATAAAATAAAAAAATAAAAAGAAAAAAACAAATCAAAAACCGCCACCAGTGTATTGTCTTCTGCAAGAAAGATAGGAAGAAATTTACTTTGCAAGATAGCCTCTTTTGCTTTATAACTACAATGGAAAGAGAAGGTATATAAGATGCTAATAAACAGAGGTCATTGGGAAGGGAAATTCTAAACATGTTTGAGAAACAGTTGTTTATGAAAATCATATTAGAGTTTGTATGAAAATAGTGTGTGCAACAATAATTGTTGATTTACATAATACTTGGCTATGTAATACACATGTGCATTTGTGCAGACGTAGTATAGAACTTGTTTATAATTTGAGGTGACTGGGCTCAAAATAAACACATGCCAGAGTGTTTCTTCTCTCGCTTTTAATATTCAGTTTCGTGTATAATTGATAGACTAAAATTTTTATGATGGTTAAAATAAGAGTGAATAAATTATGAGGATTTAAAATATCATCCATCTGCCAGGAATACTCAGTTTTTCTTTGAATGGATACTTAACTGCCATTCTTGAAGACCCTCTAGCAGATTAAAAATTTCTTTGGGTTCTTGTGCTCCCAAATTACTTAGGTCTAAAACTAAGATTCGTAAAGAACCAGACTTCAAACATGACCCCATGTTTTATATTTATGCATAGCTTAAATTCATAGCATTTGGGCAGAAAAGCCAGCACAGCACCAACTGCTGAGCTTAGACTGTACCTATATACCAGGGTAAAATGAGGGAATTCCAAATGGAGCCAAGAGAAGGTACTTTCTACTCTACGAGTAAGGCTGCGAGGTAAAAAGAAGTTAATCACATGTGCCATAACTTCTGGGAATTCAAATATAAGCAGATTTGCTTACATAATTAAAATTCTGTGAAATTATATTTTGAACATGTATTCAAATACAACTGCTACATATGTTTATAACATTATAAACTTGTAAAGTTCATATATAATATAAATTTAAGTAATATCAATTGTATATTATTATATAGGTAATATATAGTATATATTTGTATAATATATACAATATGTTATATATATAAACATGTGTATGTGTATTACTTAGATTTATATATCATAAACACAAGAATATATTTACTTGTGTGTATAATACACAAGTACGTCAGTTTCCCCTTATTTGTGTCTTCACTCCCATCCCCATCCGCTGTCAACCACAATGTGGAAATATTACATAAAATAAGATATTTTCAGAGAGAGAGAGAGAGACCACATTCACATAATTTTTATTATAGTATAATGTTTTAATTGTTCAATTTTATTACTAGTTATTATTCATCTCTCCTGTACCAAATTTACAAATTAAACTTTGTCATAGGTGTGCATGTATAGGAGAAAACAATATATATATATATATGGTTTGATATTATTTATGGTTTCAGGTATCCACTGGGGCTTTTGGAATATATCCCCTGTAGATAAGGGGGACTACTATATTTATCATGTACTACATATGTGTTATATATTACACATAAAATATAACATATCTCACTTTATATATGCATGTTAGATAATTATAATGCAAGCCATGTTATATAATGTTACATTTTATACTACATATTATGTTGCTGCATATGCATACATACAAAACCCCATGTGATATTTCAGAGATTTCTAAAAGTTATCATAATTGTATGCAATTTCTACCTTCCACTAGGACACTAGAATATAACCCCTTTTATAAAAGATGATGCCATTGTTACCTGTTCTTCTCACCAGAGCACTTCACAAGCTTTCCTGCTCCCGCAAACATGATCTTATCTCTAATACTGCACTCAGGAACTTGATCCTCTTTCAGATCTAAAACCAATTAATTTGTTTATTGATATTGGCTATTTTGTCCTCGTTCTACTGGTTATTTTAATTACAACTTTGTGGGCTAATTATTGATGTCTCTATCATAAGTTGAAATGAAAGAGCACGTTAGCCAGGATGTGTGAAAAGACAGTTCATGGTTAATGCCGGGACAAGACTGCTTGGTGGGCAGGTGGGTACTGTAACTACTGAACCGCACAGCCTCTCCCGGTTTTCTGTGGTTTGATTAGCAAATATTATGAGGCACCAGATGATTCTTCAGATATCAGTACAATCCTTTTAAAAGGCCTTTGAAACCTCTTCTTCCCTCATATGCACATTAAACAAGCAGCATTCACACCAACTTCCCCTCACAGACTGGCCATTATGAGCTACTGTTTCCATAGCACAGACACATGCCAGGGGAAAACCCCACATTCAGCAGGGTTGTTTTTGGTGATAAACTGGTAAAATCAAGAGGAGAAAAAAATAACAGGGCCAGAGCCCGAGCAATGCATAGTCATTTTTTCCCACATGAGCAAAATGTTCATAAAAACAAATGGTGCATACTGCCAATATGGCAGAATTCAGGCATGGGTTTGTCTTTATCATCACTTACAAAACTATGGTAGAAAAAGGAAGATGTCCAATGTGACATCCTTACATGTTTTGCTGTGTACTTCTTGGCTTTGTTAGTGAGCAGGCAGGAGTGGCCCTTTCTCAAGGAAAACCTCCCATTTCACGGCATGAGTGGGGACATACATGAGCGACAGTTGTGTTTGTGAAAGCACATGTGGTTCTAGGCATATACATTCCCTTCCATCACCCAAGGGGAAACTATTCCAGTCTGGATACAGAGAAAAGTCCCACAGCTGTGCATGGAAGAGAACAGCCAGGAGGTTTCCCGAAAGCATCAGCCCTATCTTTTTTCTTTTTTTTTTTTTTTTTTTTTTTTTTTGAGACAGAGTCTCGCTCTGTCGCCCAGGCTGGAGTGCAGTGGCCGGATCTCAGCTCACTGCAAGCTCCGCCTCCCAGGTTTATGTCATTCTCCTGCCTCAGCCTCCCGAGTAGCTGGGACTATAGGCGCCCGCCACTTCGCCCGGCTAGTTTTTTGTATTTTTTAGTAGAGACGGGGTTTCACCATGTTAGCCAGGATGGTCTCGATCTCCTGACCTCGTGATCCACCCGTCTCGGCCTCCCAAAGCGCTGGGATTACAGGCTTGAGCCACCGCGCCCGGCCCCTATCTTTTAGCTTGCTGCTCCAGGATCTCCCATGGCTGTGCCAGGCCTGAGGTCCACGCAGAATGTTAGACTCAGAATACTGGAGCTAGAAATATCTGTAATGAGCATCTGTTGAGTGGCTTGTCTAGTTCCCATTCTCACATTTTTTTTTATAACAACAGCAGATTCCTTTGAAAAACTCCTCCACCCTCACTACATAGCAATTCAGGGGCCTTGTCCTCCAGATGACCCAAGCCTGCCAGGCAGTTTCCTTACCAAAAATTTGGATCTTGAATAGAATAGCCCCAAAGGCAACTAGAGGTGATTCATCCTGACCGAGGTTCCCTGGAAAGACCATTTATCAGCTGCTATAACTGTCCTAGATCCCTGGAGCTTCCCTGGTTGTTGCCTTTTCCAAGCACTGAAGGCTCATTTTTTAAATTTTAATTATAGAATCTACAATATATCCATCCATAAATTTCATTTTGCTTGGGTTAGCCAGGGTTTGCTTCTGTTAGCTTGAAACCATAACTGGTATAGACCATTACCAATTATCTTATATCCAATTTATTTGCCAATCTATACTGAACATTATGTTCTGCTCATCATATACGTGATTATATATATATATACACACACATAATATATATATTGTACATTCCATTCTACTATACTATGCCATATATTTTTTTCATCCTTAAAATGCCCCAATGGTAGATTTATTCATGCAAATACATTAGAGATGAGGAGGTAATGGAAGCACAAATAGGCTTCACCAGTGTGCATGAGGATCACCTAAAGGCTTTATCAAACCACAGACTCCTGGTCCCCATCTTCAGATTGCTAATTCAGTAGGTCTAAGAGGGGCTCTGATAAGTTATATATTTTTAAGAAGTTCCCAAATGATAACGTTGCTCATCCAGGACTACGTTTCAAGTTCCACTAGCTTAAGTCAATGCTTCTCAAAGTTTAAGGAATTTACAAATTGTTTAGGGAATAGATTCTGATTCAGCAAATGTGGGGTGTGGCCTGAAACTCTGAATTTCTAACAAGCTCCAGGAGATGCTGATGCCGCCAGATCACAATGAATAGCAAGGGATCACTTGGCTGAGCCAGATCTCACAGTAAATAATTGCCAGAGCTACAACCTGATTTCAGGTTTGCCTCCTCTTATTCACTCTACCGCTTCCCTTCAAAAAGCCTTGTCTTTACAAATAAGAAGCCTGAATCCCAGAATGATCACACAACTTGACCAGATCTCACAGCTGGTTAGTTATAAACTCATCAGAGCACAACCCCAATCTTTGACCACCAGCCCAGGATGTCACCCTCTGTAGTGCTCAAGAGTTCACCAAGTATGGTGCTTTCATATCCATTCCTCGTTGCATCTGGATAAAAACAACAAGGAAGGGACAAGGCCAGCACTCATTCACGTTTCACTGACAAGGCAAATAAGCAAAGTGCAGAGCAGAGAAACAACTTGCTTACAATCACTCAGGTGCCAAAGCTCGACCTGACCAAAAGCAATTCTAATGCCAAGTGCAGTATCCCTGTCACCTACAACAGTCCCCTTTCAGAGGAGGCAAGACACACATTTTAGCCTTAGTCTAAAATACTAAAAGACTGGAGAGAACAGGTGTCAAAACTAGTGATCCACCAGTCCTATCCGGCCCATAGCGGTGTTATATCCTGACAGAGTTGTCCTGGAGAAATCATTTATCAGCCTCTATAACTGTCCTAGCTCTCTGGAGCTTCCCTGATTGTTGTGAATATTTGTTTGGTCAGTTGGTTGCCTTATATTTAAATATTGGGAACTTTTACATTATAATCCAGAATGAAAATTGTGAAGACCTGGCAACACAGAGTCCAGATTCACACTTGACAAAAATCAGCTCTGACTGTACAGAGAGGAGCGTTGGGGCATGTGGCTATTAAAACAGCCACAAGGTCTTAGATGACGGTCATTAAAGCAGCCACATGGCCAGTCATATGAATTTATATGATGGAAAATAAAGTAGCTTCCCCGCTTTGTAAGGACAAAGAAAAAATACTTCAGTAAAGTTCCCAGTCAACCTTCAGCTGGGAAGCCCTATGGGCATTAAAATTTGAATCGCTGAGAAAAATTAGAGACCCATGAAACCACTTAATTGCCAATATTTCCCTAGGATACTGTTCAGGAAGGTGCAGAACAGAGCCAGGTTTTTAGAAAAGGTTGTATCTGTTCAAGGACTGGAGAGAAAAATCCAGCATGCATGCCCCTGTCCTTGCTGTTAAACGAAGGCGGCATCTCACCTTTGAATGACAGCTGAGTTCACAGGTGCCCTTTCTCTCATACAAGTACAAATTGCTAACACTGCCTAAGTAACCACTGGGTCTCTACTTATTGTAAAGTCCTAGCACTTTGATTGGTGATGGTTTGCTGGTTTGGAGAATACTCTGCCTTTTTAAAAATTTTCATTTTCTCTATCCTCATGGATTAGTGGTCCCTGTTGCACACAGCCAAGTATGTTCCTGAACGAGGCCAAGGATCCAGCTGGCAAAATCCTGCTTTAGCATAATTTTAAATCGCCGAGTCAACATAATGCCACTCTTCTGTTAAAATTACTGAACAATTAGAGCTATGTGGGATGTAATTTCAGGCCAAGTCCAGCCCTGTATGCAGCTCATTCTTTTGTTATTGTTGTTGTTGTTAAATGGCTATACTAAAGCATATACAGAAGTAGATTGGGAGCAGACTTTCAGGGAAATAAAATTTATGTACAGAATGTAAACACTGACACCCTGTATAAGACAAAAGGTTTGCCCGTAATTCATCACACCTTTAAGACCACAATCATGCGCGCGCGTGCGCGCGCGCGCACACACACACACATAGATATATAGAGAGAGAGAGAGGGAGGGAGGGGCAGAGGGAGAGGGAGAGGAAGAGAGAGAGAGAGCGCGCACCCTGAGAGGGAACAGCCCTATTCCTCTTGTATTCTGCCGCCTCCTGCCTCCTTGCCGCCTGAAGGTAGAAATAATGAGCCTGCAGAAGGGAGTGACAGATTTTATCTCGGAGACACTGACCCGAATGACTCCATTAGCATTGTTCCAAATGAAAAGTCGCCCTTCCTCTATGGGGATTGGAGGGGGCTGCCAGGGAGACAGGAGGCAAGATGTTTAGCTTCCATTTGGAACTGAATCCTTCCCTAGAACCAAGGACATGTTATGCCCTCATCCCTGCATCCCACAGCAGCCAGGCCCTGTCTATTTCTGTGCGACTTGGCTGCAACAGAATAAGAGCCTCTCAAATCAAGGCATGCTATTCACCCCTCCCTGATTTAGCTGGAATCCATAACCCCTTTCAACCCTAGTCACAGGTGTCCAGGCAGCCCAAGTGACTGATGCCCTCCAGCACAGCCCCATAGCATATCATTCACCAATTTCTCTTCTGAGACCCTTTTCACATAGAAGATCAAAGCCATTTGTCATCCCCAGAGAGCTGACTTTCCAGAGGGAACCATCCTTTCCAGTTCTGAATCAGGACAGGAAAGGGAGGTGAAGTAGGGTAATAGAGGGGAGAAGACAGACAGACAGACGCGCACAAAACACCACCACCACCACATCATCGGAGACTCCTGGCAAAAGCATCTCATTCAACAATGGAAAGACCCACTAAATCTGAGATAATAGTTCATTGGATGTCCACCTTTTATTTTGGTACCAGATGTGTTTTAATACACAGATGCTGCTGGTGAATAAGTTTGGGTTTAGTGTGACTATAAACTGCAAACTTACCTGCTGTGGTACTTGTGCAAGTTTTAGTAACTTGGGACAAATACCTCTGAGGGGCCAATTTCTTCATCAACAAAAGGAAGATTTCAGTTTCTACTTTGCAGAATCTTGTTGTAAAATAAATGCAAAAAGCAATGGTGCACTTAGAACAGTGTCTGGCATATACAAGAAATTCAATATATATAGACTAATAATATTTGAATAAACCCTATAAATGCAACCTGCAAATTGGGAGAAAATTTTTGCAATCTACTCATCTGACAAAGGGCTCAATATCAGAACCTACAGACTCAAAAAATACAAAAAATAAAACAACCCCATCAAAAGTGCAAAGATATGAACAGACATTCCTCAAAAGACATACATAACATACAGCTAACAGAACATGAAAAAATGCTCCGTCATCCACTGGCATCGAGAAATGCAAATCAAAACCACATTGGAGATACCACTCACACCAGTTAGAATGGCAATCATTAAAAAGTCAAGGAAACAACAGGTGCTGGAAGGATGTAGAAATAGAAACACTTTTTACGACTGTGTGGGTTTAAACTAGTCAACCATTATGGAAAACAGTAGCAATTCCTCAAGATCTAGAAACAAGAAGTACCATATGACCCAAGACCCATCCCATTACTAGGGTATATACCTTACAGATTATAAATCATGGCGTATAAAGATACATGCACAATAATGTTTATTGCGACTATTCACAATAGCAAAGACTTGAATCAACCAAATGTCCATCAGTGACAGACTGGTAAGAAAATGTGGCACATATACACATGGAATACTATGCAGCCATAAATGGATGAGTTGTGTCCTTTGTAGGGACATGGATCAGCTGAAACCATCAATCTCAGCAAACTATCACAAGAACAGAAAAGCCAACACCGCATGTTCTCACTCATGAGGTGGACTGAAAATGAGATCACTTGGACTCAGAAAGGGGAACAATCATACACGGAGCCTATGCATGGGAGGGGGAGGGGAGATTGCTGGAGTACACCTGATGTAAATACGAGTGATGGGTGCTGACGAGTTGATGGGTGCTGACGGTGATGGGTAGCACACCAACTGGCACAAGTATACAGATTGTAACAAACCTGCACGTTATGCACATGTACCCTAGAACTTAAAGTATAATAATAATTTTTAAAAATGCAGTCAAGAATTCCATATGTAGAGGTAGCCTCTAAGCATGCAAGGCTTGCAGATGAGTCCATTTCTGCTTTGGATCTGTATTGCCATATGAAAGTTTTCTTGAACCATGTTCCTCCCTAAGTACTGTTTAGAGAAGGCCCACACTGCTAAACCAACTTTTGCTTATGACTGAGCTTAATATGAGAATGAGGATCCTGAGTGACAGCTCTGTGGCAGGACTGGCTAGGAGGAATATTTTAAGTATCTCCCCAAACTGAGATAGCTCCTAGATAGTCCCTCATTGCAGGCAGAGTATCAGTAAGTCAGAGCATGCTGGAAACCACTGAGTAAATACAGTACATCTTCCAGGAGCATTTTTTTTTCTTTTTTACTGGATGGTAATTTAGAATATAATTTTTAAGTTACAACAAACATGGATACAAGTTAAACAAAATGAGAAATAACATTTTTAACTTAAACACAAAACTTCAAAAGAAATTCAGGCTTATAGGAGGCTATTTAAGGCTCTCCCCCCAGTCCACCGGGGGTAGGGACCAAAATTTGCTGAGACACACTAGTTCCCCCGTCAGTCTCAGGACAACCTGTACAGTGGAAGTTCTAATCACCATTTTATTGGTGAAGAATCAAGCACAATTAATCTGCAGTGACAGAAAACAGATCAGTGGTTTCCTAGGGCCAGGGTCAGAGGAACTGACCACAAAGGGAGATGAAGGAACATTTGGGGTGACAAATATTCTACATCTTGATTGTAGTGATGGTTACTTAGATGCAATTTTTTTCAAAACAACAACAAAACCTACGCAACAAAAATGGTTATGGTTTATTGTATGAAAAGGGTATCAAAATAGATTTCTAAAATGTTTCAATTTTTAATGAAGAGTTTAAAAGAGGCTGTTGGCTGTTAATCCAATTGTGGAAGAAAAATTGGACCCTATTAGAAATTTAGAAGGATATTGTGAGGATGGGATGGAGAGAGAGAAAAGTGGAGGTGGGGAAGGAAAGGAACCAATGCTGAGCCATAACTGGTAATCTCGATATCCAGGAAAGCAGAGGAAGGAACTTCACATCAAAGGAAGATAGGAGAAACAGGAAGAAAGAGGGGTGAGGCATGCCCAGCCCAATGAACAGAACTTCCAGGGGGCGGGGTGAGCCCAGGGCAGGGCCAAGGGCCTGAAATTCAGAGGAAATTCAGGGCAGGAGAGGAGAGACAGGTGGACACAGAGGCACTTCCAGTTCCCTGAGCCATCTGGATTGCACCATGTAAATTTCACTACCCTGGGTCCAGGTTCCGGTTTCCTCCCCTAGTGCTTCAAAACTCAAGCAGCGATTTTCAGAGCCCAGCTGGATTAATGCAAGCTGTCTCTCTCCCTTTGGCTCCAGGGGCCATTCTCCCTGGTCCTCTCTACAGAGCTATTCTGCTGCCAAGTGTGGTTTCGCCAGGGGGTTCCATACTTAAAAAGACAGACTTATTTTAGCTCCGGACAAATCCCTGTGGCTTTTCAATACAAAGGAAAGATGAGTGACTGGCTTACTCCTTTCTTTTGGCTAGGGAAAAAAAAAAAAAAAAAAAAACGAAAAAAAGAAAACCAACCTGAAGTTTGTCGCTATGTCGCTTTCCATTTTTCAATGTTAATTTGGAAATTTGCTTCAACTTGCTGTGAACCTTTCCACAGAAATATATTACACTGAACAGAAGTGTTTTAAAAATACTGGCGCACTCTGGTAACCGTCTGTCACTCTTTGCGGCACATAGCAATTTAAAATTATTGGAGCTCTTAAATTAAGTGCTTAAATTTGAAGGTGATCACCACTTTGAGCATGTGGATTGCACAGCTATCTCAACTATAACAGTGCTTCAATTTCCTTTAAGCAGGTCATTTTAGGGAGCGATAAGGGAGTCTGATTGCCCAGCATGCATTGATTTAAAACTACTGGAGTCGTCAATTCATTTCTACAAGCACTTCTGTTTGGGTGCAGTCTTACTCTGATGGCTTAAATCGGTCCAAATTGTTCTATACTGCACATGCCCAAAACACTAATGTATTTTAGTAATCTGCCTTTTGGGGGGCAAAATTAACAATAATTTCTGGCTAAGCCAACAACAGTGCACCAGCAGATGTATTTGCCTTTCAAAAACACAAGGTCACCTAGGTGAGATTTTCGGTGTGTCTAATGTCTAAAAGATGTAAAGGGAAAATATGTGTTGGTCTTTCAGAGACATTCGGCCTAACACACTGTATTTAATATCTCAAAAATAACATGAATTTTATCAGAACGTAATACCTGTTGTAGAACTGTGTCCTTACTAGAACCCACAAATTAATATTTTGTTGCATCTGAAATACTGAAAAGTCATGTTTTACAGTCTGCTGTACGTAGGAAATAAAACAGCTTTTTTGAAATTCAACATACCCCAGGTAAGTTACAAGGAAAACAAACAAAATAAACCACAGAGTGTTAAAAAGGAAAAAAGCCAATACGTAAAATGTCTTAGATAACAGATCCCAAAATATCCCATTATCATATTTATATTCCTAGAAAATAAGTTTTGCTCTTAAAATAAATGAGGAAATGCTGGTTCAACTACAACAGAATTACAATAATAACAACAACAATAGTTAACACGTATCAAACACTGAGTGCTTATCTCAGGCAGTCCTCACAGTAATCCCATGAGGTAACTATTACAGTCCTCCTTCCTTTTCTTTAAAACTATTTCTTATTAGACAAATTCCTATATCTACAAAAAATATATTTTTAAGGCAAGTCAGAACAAGAAAGTACTCTCTCAGAGCATGTTGTAGCAGTTTTGTTGAGGTATAGCATGCATACCATAAAAATCAGCCATTGTAACTGATGGTCATTAAACATTCAACTGATGGTCATTAAGTTTATAAAGTTACACAACGATCTCCAAAATCCAATTTTAAAACATTTCCATCACCCTCAAAAGTTTCCCTGTGCTCATTTGCAGTCAACCCCCACTACTAACCCAAAGCCCAGGCAACCTCTGATCTAGGAATTTTGTACCAATGGAATCATATGCTCTGTTGTCTTCTGTCTTTGTTCCCATAGCATAATGTTTTTGAGGTTTGTGCTGTAGCATGTACCAGTAGTTCTTTCCTTTTTATTGCTGAATAGTATTGCACTATGGGGCTATACCACAGCTGGTAGACATTTAGGTTGTCTCCATTTTTGTTCCATTATAAATAATGCTATGAATGTTGTGTGTATGTCTGTGTGGACATACATTGTCATCTGTCTTGGGAGGAAACCTAGGAGAACTGGTGGTTTATAAATTTATGTTTAACTTTACAAAAAAAAAAACTGTCAAACTATTTTACAAAGTGGTTATTTTACTTTACATATTTACTTTTTCACTAGCAATGAATATAATACCATTTTACTGAGAGGAAAGGGAAGTTCAACAGGATTAGGGACCTTGAATGAGATTATACAACTAGTAACTGCAAAGCAGGGGTCTGAAGCTGAGATCCCTGATTCCATATCAGAGCTCTTCAAAGTCTCAAAGTTAAATAGATTATTCAAGGTTAAACAAATTTCTCTGTTGCAGGACTTAAGAGGATTTAATGCCCCATTAGTTATGAGGAACTTCCAAGAAAAGTTAATAGTATGCAGTGTTTCTTCACATATTTTACTCATAGGACCCTTTCCTATCACAGTACATGTGTTCTGTTGAGTTCTCTAGAAGCAGAGCATGAGATAGAGACCTGGATGCATATAACGTGTTGAAGAAACGAATGTATAATGGGATGAGGAAAGCAGGATAGAAAAGAGAAAGGGGCTAAACAAGGATGGTGCTGTGGTTTGAATGGTTTTGTCCCCTACAAAACTCACATTGAAACTTAATCCCCAATATATCAGTGTTCGTGGCTGGGGCTTAATGGGAGGTGTTTAGGTCATGTGGGCTCCACCCTTATGAACGGATTAATCCCAGTATAAAAAGGGTTTGTGGGAATGGGTTTGCTTTCTTCTCCTTTCCATCATATAAGGACACAACATTCCTCCACTTCTGCTCTTCTGACACATGAGGAACAGTTTTTCTCCCCTCCAGAAGAGGCAGCATTCAAGGCACCACCTAGGAGACGGAGACTGGGCCCTCACCAGACAGAAACCTGCTGGCACCTTTATCTTGGACCTCCCAGCCTTTAAAACTGTGAGCAATAAATGTCTGTTCTTTATAAATTACCAGTCTCGGGTATTCTGTTTTGGCAGCAATAATAGACTGAGGCACTTGCTTTATTACTTACTGCTTGCTACTATAAAGGAGACAGAAGCCTCAGGTAGGATCCAGATTTGACTGTTTGGGAGTGAGGAGATGCTCTGGGACAGACACTACAAAGCAGAAGTATCCTCCCTCGAGGCAATGGTACAGCATTTTGTTCCCCAAGGCAGTCAGTCATTAGCTGTGAGCTCCCCTCCTGAGAAGGGGAGGGAAGGAGTAAGAAGCTTCTGGTTTTGGTGCCTCCCAGTTGTGGAGAGCAATGCTTCAAAGAAGGTGGCTGCTGTGAGCCATTAGCAGCTGACACTCACTGAGTGCACTGTGCTGGAGATAGAACCTGGGGTAGTTGGAACCCACAGAATCCATCATAGTATACTTTGTACTCTTCCATCGAGATTAACATGTCAAGCTCTTTCTCACCTCTGGGCCTTTGCACTAGCTTTTTAAACTTGAAAACCTTACCCCCATCCAAAATACAATCTGGCTTCTTCTCACCCATCAAGTCTTAGTGCAAAAGTTAATTTGAGAAAACTGAAAGAGAAAAGAATAGTCCTAGTGGTTATGGTGGTAGGGGTTAAGAATTAGACCTTAAAACTGACTATAAATTTTCTGCATGACTGAAGGTCTTTCTGAGCTTTCACACCCCAGTCATCAGATAACTTGGAAAACAACAAAGCCCTCAGGGGTACAAGGCACTTCTCTCGACTTTGAGTCACTTCTCTCAGAATCACAGGGCTGCTGAGTATCACTCAGGACAGGATAGTTTACAGTACAGTAACAGCTAGTGCCCAAATTTCAATGGCTTAAAACAAGTTCATTTCTTGTTTATACTACACATCCACGTGAGGCACCAGAGGAGGGGGTGGGGATGCTCTGTTACCAAAGTCACTCACTCCGAGTCCTGCTGATAGATCAGCTATGAATCAGAACATTGCCAGTCAGCAGCTACCACTTTTGACCACAGCTCATTGGTTTAGAACGGCTCCTAGGGCCTCAACCTTGCCACCAAGGAGCTGAGAAGTGCAATCCTGCCAAGTTCTCAGAAGAGAGGAGACCAGGTGAGGAATGTGTAGCCATCCCTTAAGGCTTGCCTTCATCTGAACTATAAATAGCATGGCTCCTGTTTCTAGTCAATAACTCCTTTTCTGATGGCTCCTGTGTTAAACTGGTTTTAGAAAGAGCAAAACTTGTAATAGTGTGAAGATAAAAAGCAATTAAAGAGGGCATGAGCAGTGGTTAATGAGCTAGCAAACATTTCCAAGAGAACACTAAAAAACTACTAAATTCCAAGCCACCAGCCAAGTAAGTTTGCAGTATTTTAAGATGTACAGAGCTTTTATCCTCTCACATTGAGGGAAAGAAGGTTGACTTGTTTCTATTTCTAAGGTAAATGAAGGTCAGCAAGGCCATAAAACTTATTTTAAGACCAAGCCAGGACAGTGATCTAACAAAGTTATAGAACAGGAAACCTTAATTAAAGTTTCCAAGTTAAGAGAAAGAAATTAACTACTTGACGATATTGTTCTATGTATAAAGTCTTTCAAAATCCTATATAATTTTGCAAAAGTTCTTTGCAATTAATTTAAAATAAGTCATCTTTGTCAAGGTACTTAGATTTACGACACAAAGGTAGCTTTTAACTTGTTATTTCTTCCCCAGAACCTTCTACATGAAAAACAGTCAATTAGGAGAGACTTCTTTTACTACTCAGCGGATATGAAACTGAAGTGTACCTTAGCTCCTTTTTTATGAAATTAGCTAAATTTAGGATTCTTTCCCAGTTGCCTGTGAGTTGTCTAGAATGATATGAAGTTCTAAATATTTTTGTAATGGAGGAGAAGAGAAAACAATCTATTGAAATAGTATTGAGGCAATGTAAGCATAAGCCATCTGTGTCAGTCACGCAAAATTGTCTCCCAAGGTTTAAATTAAGAGGGATCACAGAAAGCACCTGTTTCTTTCCATGGGTATAGGGGGAGCTCAAGAATTGCAATACCCACCTAAGAGTCAAATCTCAGCTTGTCTAATTTTGCTTATATTTGCTTTTGTATTTGCTTCTTAGTAAAAGTAACTGATTAGAGAAGTAGTAAATATTCCCCCGTTACTTGGTAGTCCCTGATTTCATCAGTTCTTTGGCCAAACACACCTAACCCAATAATTAACATAAAAGAGATGTTACATGCTAAGGCTAAAGAATGCCATGCCATTTTTTTTTCATATTTGTGGAGCATCTTTTGTCCAATTCTCTTAAAGCAATGCATAGAGAATGGATACCTGTTTTAATAACATGCTGTTTGAGGGATGTCTGTTTGTTCCTTCTTCTCTGGCCTTCATGATTTCCTCAGATAGGCCACACTCCCACCTACACCTCCATTACATCATGGGTAAAATGAAGGTGTTCGATTCTTGAAAAATTAGAACATCTGGAAATAGCCCATGTTCCCACCAGACCTTCAAGGTTGACGGGCCTGGGCACATGGCTCTTGTTTGTTGCAGTATCCATGGTGTCCTGCTGATAAATGTTTAACAACCAGGTCCTAGGAGATGGGGAGCTCTGATTTGTAGTGTTCGCCAATTTCAGTGGTGTAAATACTCCTGCTAGGTTTAATTTCAAATTATCACTGTGATGTCAACCAATTAACAAATTTTCTGAAAATTTAACAATCAGCTTTTGTGAGCTGGTTCCACCATAATGCTGCACAGCATCCGACATTCCATGCCCACACAATGTTAGGTATATACATTAAAGCCATACTGGCTCCACACATTTACCTTACCTGTCTGGCTTCAATAGACATCCAAATTAGCCACCACTGGAGTAGATGACCCTAGATCCTTCCAGCTACAACATGAGATAATTCCATGATTTATAGGCAGACTTCTCAGAAAACATTCTCTATATTAATATTAGGACAGCCTAGTATTGCCTTACTATTTTTAGATCTAGAAAGGACTGCTAGAAGATTGAAATTCTTATCTGGATTTCAGTTTGATTCTACAATCTTCACCATCTTATCCTCTATTATTATAACAGCTTCTTGGTGGGTGTCTCCCATTCCAACCTCTCTTGCCTCTCACCCAGCCAGTCAGCCACTAAAATAATTGTGAATAATCGCCCTCCAGCAGTTGTGAGAATGAAGTCCTCTGCCACCATTTTCATCATGTCACTTCCTTACTAGGCAAGCTTCAGAAGCTTCTTATGGCTAGTCCTATCTAATTCAAACTACTCCAGCTGGCATTCAAACCTCTCCGCCCATAGGCAAGAGCAATAATCCTGGGCTATTGTGGCCTCTCATAAAACCAGTTAAGGTCTTTGAAATCCCTGCAGACCCTCTACAAGGGAATGTGTCTCAATTCCCTTATTCACAGAAAACAGCAATAACTCTAATTCCCATCTTTCATTAGACTTGCTAGAATTTAGAGTACCTAGTAAGCATGCTGTCTGTATACTAAGTCCCAGGGATGTTCCACATGCTCTTTAACACAGGCATGTCCCTGATAAATCACAAATCCCTTGTAAAGACAGACAACATGGAAAGGGATAAACATTAATTTTAACACTTTCAGGACCATATGCAAAGCAAACCTTCAGATACTCTTGCATTTTCAGAAAGCACTGAGCTGCTTCTCTCTTCTCCTTACAGCTTTTGCTTTCTTTAACCAAGGTCTCTTCAGAAATCTCTCTTTTTAGCTCACATAATAGCAATCCGAGTATCCTTCAAGTAAGGTCCCTTTGTGGATCCTATTGTCATGCACAAGAAATTGGGACAAATTTCTCAATATCACATGCTATGGGTTAAGGAACACGCTGTATTGAGGAAACTCACAAAGAATGTAGAGAAAGCTGTTGAAGTTCCAATCAACTGAGCCTCTCAACACACCTAAACTCACTTATAGCTACATTAGACAGTTTTCAGCATTCTGAGAGCTTCTAACCTTAAGCATCTGCCATCTTTCTTCAAGTATGCTTGAGGACTTTCTTGCATCCCCACCTGAGCTTGCTGGGCATCAACTACGAACAACCTGCATGTCTTCAGGGGCAGCCTCTACAATTTCAGGATGAAAGTGAGTGGATAATCCTCAACTACTGCATTCTTGGAGGGACAGTTTTGAAATGCATTCCACTCTGTTCCTCAAACATTACTGAGAGGCATCAAGCCTCATTTATCTGAAGTAATCTACTCATTAAAATATATTGCTTTAACTTTCCTGGTTCCAATCTTACTTTCATTCTTTCACTTATGCTTCCTGGTTTTCCCAAGTAAATTATGTGAATCCACATCTTGGGCTCTGATTTTGGACAAACCGTGATTTAGACATGAGGTCAGTGAGTGAAGAGAAGGCATAAGTTCCATCCTCCTATGGGGAGGTATGCTAGGTCCTGGGCAATCACCTGGCCACGCAGTAATGGGTTTTTGTTCCAGTGGAATATTCCCACCCATGCTGCACCTCCCCTCTAATAAGTCAGTGATTTGCAATTACAGACAATTTTAATCCCCAGGGGACATTTGGCGACATCTGAAGACACTTTTGGTTGCTATAACTGGGGACGAGGGTTGCTACTGACATCCAGTGAGTTGAGGCCAGGATGCTGTTAAGCATCCTACAGCGCACAGGAAAGCCCTCCATAACAAAAAATTACCTGGCTCAAAATACCAAGAGTACCACAGTTGAGAAGCCTTGTTATTGAGTAAGCATGAAAGCAGCTCTGTCTGTGGAGGAATGATCAGACCATTTTTGTACCACTTATTGTAGACTTTGGTGTCAGCTATTTTCAGAAGGTATCTGGAAGCACTCTCTGCCCAGCACGTGAGAGCCTTGGGGCCATGAGAGTTTCATTCTCCCTAAGAGGAGAGAAAGCCACAAGTCCTGGGGAAAGCTGAGCTTGGGTTGCCTCTTGCTGCTGAAAAAGAAAGCCCCCAAGTCTCAGCTGGTTTTCCAGGTAACTCAGAGTGAGTCTCTGGGGTCATTTGTCAATCTTGCACCACAGAAAGAAGAATGTATTATCTTGCCCTCCCATCCCTGCTACCTAAGGAAATGATTCTTAGGACCATTCTCCAGACCTGTAAACAAGTGTAATGACGTAAAAAAAAAAAAAAAAAAAAAAAAAAAAAAAAAAAAAAAAAAAAAAAAAAAAAAAAAAAAAAAGAAAAAAAACTCCCTTTACAAAGATTTTGATCTGTGAACAAATATATCCAGAGAGGAAGCCACCTCCACAACACACACACACAGGGTTCCTCATCCCCCACGCCCAACAAACCACATGGTGAGAGAAGCAGCCTGAGGTTGTTAGCCCATTGCCACCTTGGCTGATCCAACGTGAATAGGACTGGATAAAAATTCTCTAGGCACATTTTCTTTAAATATTCTAACTCTTAAATATATCTCTATGATTTTCACCAGACATACAGAGGAGCAATCACAGTGGGCACAAAACTCACCGGTGTCCCAAGTAGGGGAGCATCAGACAGGGCAACAAATGCAGATAAGTGACCTGCCTCGAGGCGCTGAATGTAAAGCTGCTTCCCAGCCCATTCTTCAGGACACAGTCAGCCCACATTGAAACTGGAAGAACATCACTCAGGAATTCTGTCAAAAGCTTCCAGGCAGGACCCACTCACTACCAGAGTGCCTAACTGTCTACATACCCCCTTGACTGCAATTATTAATAAGCCCCACTCCTGTCAGAAGCTTTGGGCCAAAGGAGAGAGATGGCTTCCCCATGCTAACCCCATATCGGTCTCACATTGAAACCCTACATCCTCTGGAGCAGCTTTGCAAATCACTAATGGTTTCTTTTTTGGGAAAATAGAGAAGCAAAGAAGTGTGGCAGCCAGCTGACTGACAGAAATCCACAACCTGGCAGCCAGCCCCAGCCCAGAAAACAAAAGGGTCTTTGGTTCACCTGTCAAGACTGTGCTCATTCCTCAGGCCTCTTCCCATGGAGCTTATCTGATTCCTTCAGCCAGGTGTGATGAAGCAGCGAGTGCTGACATCATCACGGAGGATGAGCGGCTGGCTGGCTGGGAAGCCGCCAGGGGAAACTGGCATAAGATGCTGCTCTCAGCAGTGGCTGTAGCAGCCTGGGAGACGTCGGATTTCTTTCCTTCTAAACGGGCAGTTAGGAAAAGGAAAGAATTAGGATCAAGTCCCTGGGAGGGTGAGAAAAATATTTCCACGTACCTCTTGTCCCTGCTCCTTCCTTACATCATGTCCTTCCAAGAAATAAAGCAACCTTTCAAAGCTATGGAGAAACATTAGCTAGACTGAACAGGCAAATCTTTCATTGTGATTATTTAGTTATTCTCTGCCACCTTCTCTAACAAACAAGTTTACTATTAGCATTTTCTTAGAGCAATGGTTCTCAAAGTGTAGTTCCTGGAACAGGCATCACCTGGGAATTTCTTAGAAATAGAAATTCTTGGGCCTGACCCCAACCCTCTTGAGTCGGTAGTTCTGGAGCTGAGGCTGAGCAATTGGTTTTACAAGCCCTCCAGGTGATGCTAATGTACTTTAAAATTTGCAATCCCCTGTCAGAAAGGAGCAAAATTCATTGCCAGTCCCAGGCTTTATAGGTGATTTCAGCTCCAGCAGAGAATTCACACCTGGCAAATGCGTTCCTTCCATTTAGCCTTCCTCACTGATATTGTCTTGGCACCGCTACTCCTCTCCCAAAAATATTATTTACTGACTTCAAGCTTTTCAAAATTTGCAATTTAAACTTCTCCTCTGAGTATGAATGTTATATTAGCATAGACTTCTCATAGAATGCAAATGTCCCTAGTTGGATATATTTCAAAGCTGAAAACCCTCACACCTGTCATCCCATTAGTGAATTTATTTTACCCTGATACACGCAATCCTATATGAACCCAATCAGCAGTTTTTAAAACAAAATGGTTACTTGTTTGAAAATGATAGTATGAAGAAGAGAGTGGTAACAAGGGAAGGAATGTGTATGTGTATATATGTGTGCATATATATATATCATATATAATATATATGTATATGTGTATAAGATATGCACCTGTCATAGGCAAACACCTCAAAGCTTATTTGGGGGCTACTTTCTTTTAGACTATAATTGCCTCTCACCTCCAAACTGATTATAACAAGGTCATTATATTTCACCCTGGTTTTCATTGTTCTCTAGAATCATATCTCAGTGTGAGGGCTCAATAATGTAGCCCTCTACACTCTGGCTAGCTCAAGCTACCCTGCCTTCCCCAAATAGCCCATGATCTTCCAGGTCTTTCCACTTTGCTTTGGCTGTGCCCTCGTTGATGATCTTGGATACCACCTTTTCTGTGAAGATTTCTCCAATCCTACAGTCAAAATAAATGCTTCCTAATCTACCTACGTAACTGGCAAAAATGAAATAAATCTTAGCACTCCATGTTGGTAATAATGTGATGAGGGAAGCACTTGCATATACTTCTTATGGGACATAAATCAGAGCAACTTTTCAGGAAAGTGACTGGACATTATATCCAATGACCCAATATTTGTACATTTAAGAATCTATCCTGAAGAAAGTTAGAAATACAATGTTCAAGCTTTTACAAGATCTGTCCAATCCATAGGCCATCATCCTCTGTTCTTTGGTAAGTGGCTCCTGTGTATATTGGTAATATAGCATACAGGTTGAGAGCAGATTTTGGAACCGGCTGCCTGGATTTGAAACCTGGCTCTGAAACATGGTACCTATGTGACATTGAATGTGAGTAGCTTAAATTCTCACCTTGAATCAATAGAGAGAAAAGGAAAGAAAATATCTGTTGTTTCACTTCTCTCCAGTTTGGAGATGACTAATGGGAATTTTAGGGATTTTGTAGACTCTCTGTGGCAGAGACTGCTATATTTATCAAAACCCTTGCCTTTCCTTCTCTGCACACATGCAGATTACATTTTCCAGCCTCCCTTACAGGTAAAGTTGGGCATATCACTGAGGACTTCTGGCCAGGTGATATCTAGCACATCTAAGCCTATTCCATAAAAACTTCTCATGTATGCTTTTCTACCTTTCTTCCCCTTAATGTAAAGGACACGGAGGGCCTTGAGGAGAAAGGATCCAGATGGAAAGAACCTAGAAACTACCTCACATGAACAACCATTCTGAACTATGAAATGAGTAAGAAAGAAACCTGTAGTATCTTAAAAACAGAGGGTTTAACGTTGCATGTTTTAACAATTTGCCTACCAAGATTAATATACTCACCAATATTGCACCTTAACTTTCGGATCTGTGGTTTAGAGACATGCCATGCTATACTACAACATTTTGATTTGTTTTTTGGCTGCTACTCGGGGAAATTTAGGGCACTCAGTTATTTCCCTTTCTTTTCTTTACTCTACCAGTGATCTACCAGCTTGTTTATTTGCTAATTTGTTTGGTGTTTTGTTTGTTTGTTTGTTTTCTTACTGGTTTTCATTCATTTCACTAGGGAGATTTTGTAAACCCAAGTGGTCATTGTTTCCTGGAAATGACATAGCATGTTTTTAAAAATCTATTATAACTATTTTTCCATTCTGTCTTGCAGTATATGTAGGTAATTACAAATCCATTTCTTTTCCAGACTGTAAGCTTCTTGAATTCAGGAATGATGAACTAGTTTTCTGGTAATTCTCATGGGTACCATAGCAGCTGGTTCATAGTAGGCACCCAGTATTTTCTGACTAGTAGATATACTTGTCATCAGTAACACTGGATGACTGAGCCCAGAATTTTACCTGCAAGTAGCAGCTGAAAGCAAATATAAGTGGACTAAGCATTGAAAATAAAGTATAAGATATGTACATCTATCCATGGCCACACAGAAGATTTAGCCAAATAACCTCAAACGTCCGTTAGTAAAGCCAGAAATTAATTATCTTTTTTAAAAAAAAAGAACCTTGAATATTCATCATCTTACCTGCAATAAGAAAAACTAAATACAACCCACTGGAGTATCAAATATCTTATCAATTACCTAGAATTCATCAATAAATCTACTTTGGTAATATCAACAGAAAAGCAAGAAAAAGTTTTATAACTATTAATGTTGCTCAAACACCAGCATGTCAGTTTTGCTACCCATTGATAAATACATTTTATGATACAAATCTCTCAATAAACCTCATATGATATAATCCAATTTTCCTTCAAAGTGTGCAATCATCTCATTACTCTTTTTTTTTTTTAACTTTTAAGTTCAGGGGTAGATGTTCAGGATGTGAAGGTTTGTTACATAGGTAAACATGTGCATGGGAGTTTGTTGTACCGATTATTTCATCACCCAGGTATTGAGCTTAGTATCCATTAGTTATTGTTTGTGATCCTCTTTCTCCTCCCACCCCCCACCCTCTGATAGACTCCATTGTGTGTTGTTCTCCTCTATGTGTCCATGAATTCTTAACATTTAGCTCCAACTTATATAAATGAGAACCTGTGGTATCTGCTTTTCCATTCCTCTGTTAGTTTGCTAAGAATAATGGCCTCCAGCTCCATTCGTGTCCCTGCCAAGGACATGATCTCATTCTTATTTATGTGTGCATAGTATTCCATAGTGTGTATGTACCCCATTTGCTTTATACAGTCTATCATTGATGGGCATTTGGGTTAATTCTATGTCTTTGCTATTGTGAATAGTGCTGCAATGAACATAACATATGCATGTGTCTTTATAATAGAACAACTTATATTCCTTTGGGTATATATCCAGTAATGGAATTCCTTAGTCAAATGGTATTTCTGGCTTTAGGTCTTTGAGGAATTGCCATACTGTCTTCCACAATGGTTGAACTAATTTACACTCTCACCAATAGTTTATAAGCATTCCTTTTTCTCCACAATTTTGCCAGCAACTGTTATTTTTTTACTTTTTAATAGCCATTCTGACTGGTGTGAGATGGTATCTCATTGTGGTTTTGATTCGCATTTCTCTAACAATTAGTGATGTTGAGTTTTTTTTCATATGCTTGTTGGCCACATGTATGCCTTCTTTTGAAAAGTGTCTTTTCATGTCTTTTGCCCACTTTTTAATGGGATTGTTTGCTTTTTATTGTAAATTTAAGTTCCATATAAATGCTAGGTATTAGGCCTTTGTCAGATGCATAGTTTGTAAAAATTTTCTCCCATTCTGTAGATTTTCTGTTTACTCTGTTGATAGTTTATTTTGCTGTGCCGAAGGTCTTCAGTTTAATTAAATCCCATTTGTCAATTTTTGCTTGTGTTGGAATTCCTTTTGGCATCTTCATCATGAAATATTTGCCGAGGCCTATGTCCAGAATGGTATTGCCTAAGTTGTCTTCCAGGGTTTTTATAGTTTTGGGTTTTACATATAAGTCTTTAATCCATTTGGGTTAATTTTTTAATATGATGTAAGGAATGGGTCCAATTTCATTCCGCTACATATGGCTAACCAGTTATTTTAGCACCATTTATTGAATAGGGAATCCTTTCCCCATTGCTTGTTTTTGTCAGGTTTGTTGAAGATCAGATAGTTATAGGTGTACAGTCTTATTTCTGAGTTCTCTATTCTATTCCATTTGTCTATGTGTCTGCTCTTGTACAAGTACCATGCTGTTTTGTTTGCTGTAACCCTGTAGTATAGTTTGAAGTTGTGTAGCATGATACCTCCAGCTTTGTTCTTTTGCTTAGGATTGCCTTGGCTAGTCAGCCTGTTTTGGACTCCACGTGAATTTTAAAGGGATTTTCCTAATTATGTGATGAATGTCAATGGTAGTTTAATGGGAATAGCATTGAATCTATAAATTGCTTTGGGCAGTATGGCCATTTTAACAATATTGACTCTTCCTATCCATAAGCATGGAATGTTTTTCAATTTGTTTGTATCATCTCTGATTTCTTTGAGCAGTGGTTTGTAGTTCTCCTTGTAGAGATCTTTCACTTTCCTTGTTAGCTGTATTCCTAGTTACTTTATTCATTTTGTGGCAGTTGTGAATGGGAGTACATTTGTTATTTGGCTCTCAGCATGCCTGTTGATATGTAGAAATGCTAGCTATTTTTGCACATAGATTTTGTTTCCTGAGACTTTGCTGAAGTTGCTTTCAGCCTAAGAAGCTTTTGGGCTGAGACTATAGGGTTTTCTAAATATACTATCACGTCATTTGCAAACAGGAATAGTTTGACTTTCTCTCTTCCTATTTGAATGTTCTTTATTTCTTTCTCTTGCCTGATTGCTCTGGCCAGGACTTCCAATACTATGTTAAATAGGAGTGGTGAGAGAAGGCCTCCATGTCTTGTGCTGGTTTTCAAGGGGAACACTTTCAGCTTTTGCCCATTCAGTATGATGTTGGCTGTGGGTTTGTCATATATGGCTCTTATTATTTTAAGGTATGTTCCTTCAAAACCTAGTTTACTGGGAATTTTTAACATTAAGGGATGTTAAATTTTATTGCAAAACTTTTCTGCATCTATTGAGATAATCATGTGGCTTTTGTCTTTAGTTCTGTTTATATGATGAATCACATTTATTGATTTGCATATGTTGAACCAACCTTGCATCCTGGGGATGAAGCCTATCTGATAGTGGTGGATAAGCTTTTTGGTGTGCTGCCAGATTAATTTTGTTGAGGACTTTTGCATAGATGTTCATCAAAAATATTGGCCTGATCTTTTCTTTTTTTGTTGTATCTCTGCCAGGTTTTGGTCACATTGCTTTGATAGTACATTGGTGCAGTGTTTTCTAGACCTTAACTGAAAATTCTGATAAATGACAGACACCTAAAGGAAAAATGAAATTTGTAAAAGGGACCAAATGGAAAATCGCCATCTTTGACTTTTCTTGTGCTTTCTGAGAGAAAAATCTATCCAAGTTCCATACATAGAAGTTCAAGGCCATGGCTTGTGGTCACTGGAATCTATATCTTAGGCTAGAACTAAAATAAGGTCTTCTTTCATTCATTTTCCTATCTGTATATCTATTGCCCTATCATGAAATGGAAAACATTGTCTTTTACTACTAGTTGAAATTCCCAAATTTACATCTTCTCTGAGCCAGACCTAGATCCAACTGCTTACTCAGGGTCTACGCTTAGATATCTATAGGTGTCTGGAAGTGATATGCCTAAGATAAAACTCTTGACTACCATCATCTTTGTTCTACCTAGAACGTATTCCAGGACAGTCTCCAATATGTCAGTTTATCATCTATCTCTTAATCATGTCACAATACTGGGTACCATCTTTGATTCTATTTTCTTCCTTTCTTAATTTGTTTCTTCTGTAAATTCTGTCATTTCTTCCTCTAAAAAGTATTCTTTCACCTTTCTCCTGTTACCATACTAATCTTGGCCATCATCAAATCTCATCTGGATTCCAGCAGTAACTTCTAATTGGTTTCCTTCTACTCTTGTGTACCATCAATCTATCTAGCCAATGTTATACTAAAAAATGCAAATCAAATCCTTAGCCTCTTTATGAAGACCTAAAAGGTGGTAAATAACTTCACCCCTACCACTTGCAATCTATATCCCATATCATTTTTCTCCTTCTATAATTCCTTTAGCCATGATGGATATTCTTTTAGTTCTTCCTATATGCTAAGCTCTTTTCACTTCATTTGGCTTTTGCATTTATCATTTAGCCTGTTAAATATTTTTTTCTACTGTGAAATGGCTAGTTTCCTGTTCTTCCCATCTCACCTTAAATGTCACCTCCTCCAGAGAAGCCTTCTCAGATTCCCCTTCTCTATCTTTTCCACCTGGGCTATGTTTTGTTCGTTCAGTGACTTGTACAATGCTTGGCACTTAGTTGATATTTAATAAATGTTAACTGATTAATTGAATTAATGATTATGAGAAATATTTTAGTGAGAGATCCACTATGATTGAGATTTTACTTTTGTATGTTTGTTACTTGTTAAGTTGTAAGTCAAATGTTAACAATATTTTATAGCAAAATAGGTGGAAAAGTTTACCATGAAGCAAAGAGAGGAGTTATTTTTGCTCCCCAAAGGAAGAAATAAGCAGCTAATTCTGCTAGAGAAAGTGCTGGTTAGGTCAAGGTATAACAAAGGGACAGAACAGAATAAGATAACAGAAAAGACTGATTTATCTAATGGAGTGGAAGATGTGAACTCCTCCTTTGTCCCTACTACAAAATCTTTAGTACCTTGATCATGAATGCATTTGTGCAGGAAGATTCACTAAGAAGGTGCTACATCTACATTTGGATCCAGATTAGCATGGATTGAACCAGGTAGTGCTCATATAACATAAGGCAATCCATAAAGTCAGAGGATGAGGTAGAGGGTGACATCCTCATGACCACGTAAAATGAAAGCATTTTTAGAATAAGACACAAAATGCACAAAACATAAAGGAATTTTTGATATCTTAAAATTAAAATTACTTTAAAAACAACTGTGAACTAAAGAAAAAGACATGCAAGAGACTGGAAAATATATTTGCTGTTCATATAACTGACAATATTGTACTACCCAGAATGTATAAAGAACTCCAACATTGTCCTTTGGAGAGCAATTTGGCAATATCTAGTTAAGTTGAAGATATTAATATCAAAAAATTTAGCAATTCCCTTCTAAGCCAACCCCCTAGACAACCCTTACGCATGGAAACATGGATAAGAATGGGTTTTGCAGCTTTGTTTTTCGTGATGAAATACTGGAAATATCCCAAGAGAAAAGAGCAATAAATTATGGAAAAATTGTACAAAAGAAAAGTATACAGCAGTTATAATATTCATAAACCATACAGTTTGGTATACAACCAAAACTATTGAGCACTTATGGATCTAAAAGTATGTATTAAAATATAAACACATGCATGAGAATAATGTTTTTTATTATTAACATAATAAAATTATGTTAATGGTTCTCTCTAAAAGAAAGGCAAAGAAATGGAATCAGCATCTGGCAAAATATCATGTTTTATAAGACTATAAGGGGCATCCATGGGGGCTCATGATGTTTGCATTAAAATCACTTGTACATATAAAGTCTCTGAAAAATTAAAAATAAAAAAACATAGAAAATGAATATAAAGAGAAAAAAGTAAAATGAAGTAAGATGAAACCTAGGCAAGGTAAACACAGTAAGAAACAGAACTGTTCTCTACCTTCAATGTGGCAAAAAAAAAAAAATTCTAAAACTAGAACACAAACTGTGTTCCCAATTCTAGGAGATAAATCCTTATATGCAGATCATAGTATTGCATGAATTCACAAATTTTGAGAGTTTCAGCAATTGTTGCAACCCCTTCATTTCAGAAGAGAAGAATCAAAATCAAATGCTAATTCTACCTTCTGCCACCTGGCTATATGCAGTGCAGACTGCTAGGAGCAGTTGTAAGTTTTTCCTGGCCGACATATTTCTGAGTTAGTCTGACAGAGGGGACATAAAGTGGCATCTCTAAGAGCAAATGAAATTATATTGTCACAAATAGGTAAAAGCTCTGGCCAGGGCTCAACATAAGCACTGCCCAATGAATCACTGCAGGCTGCTCTCTTTGCCAAAAATAATCCAGGGCCTTTTGTGTTGGAGGAAGCCATGAATCTTTCTACTCCCCAAGCAGCAAGAGCATCTCTCTGCACTGATAGCTGTGAGAAAACTTCTTAAGACAGAGGGAAGAGGAAAAAAGTATAGTGAGAACTTGAACTCTGAGGAGAAAAGAAATGGGTCATGTTTGTGTCTTGTCTTGCTCATCTTTGGAGAAACTAAATTCTCTTCAAATCAACTAGGAATTTAACCTCCTTGTAAAGAGGCTAAGATTTTATCATAATGTAAAACCTGACACAATTACAGTTGATTTTAAACCAGCATTGCTTTTGGTCTTTGTTTTTCCCAGAAGCTCTGCCAGATGCTAGTGCCCCAAAGAAATTAGCAATGTAAAACATATACTTTCTTTTAATAAGTCAGGATGCTTTACTTCACTTCCTCATATTTTTCCAGTTACTGTAGCCACTGCAATTGTTGGACAATGGAGTCTCATCCTCAGGGATATCCCAACCCACCAGGGAGAAGTTCAGAGTCTCCAGCACTGTCCTTGTTCAATTCCCCACAGCTGAGGTGACTGGCTTCTATATTCCCAAATTTTTGCTACTGTCCCAGCTTCCAGAGCTCAGTGACAAGTAGAAGCTTCTCCCACAAATGTCATGTTACCTCTGCCCTCCACAGACAGCACAGGTTATGATATCTCCACTCAGACACAGGCTAAGTCCAGGTTTTGTTGTAGATTGTGTTTTATTTTAAACTGCTTCTAACCTCAATAGTGTAATGTAAATGAGTGTGACAAGTCCAAGGAGGACAGTTTCCCTAACTGGAGATACACTACAGAGGTGGTTGCTTGACATTTTTCAGAAAACCACACATAAGAGATAGCATCTACAAAGCCTCAGTTAGCATTGTCACTGATCAACACTAGAGGTTTCTCAATTAGCATAATGAATGTTATAAGTGGATTTTCATTGGTGAAATCAGTGGCTTGTTAATAAGCATAACTTTAGATCTGGGCATTCATTGGTGAAAATGATTGTGTTCAAGATGCAAGGATGGGCTAGAATATAACAGACATATTCCTATTTTTACATGAACAGAGAATTAAAGTCTAATATACCTTCCACCCGTACTAATGGCTCCCTAAATCTGATTCCTACCTGGTTCTGGAATGCTGCTTCCGAACATTCTTGATCACTTGATGCTAAAAAGAAAATTGATTAGAAAGTGTATGCCACAGACTAGTGCACATTTGCCTTAAGCGAAGCTTTCATATGAGTTGATTTTGGAGCAGATAAAAGGGCAGAGCCAGGACGTCATGGAGTTTATAGAACTCTGTGCCCACTTGTTTTAGATTTCAGGTATGTGGAAGAATTCTGCTTGAGATTTTCTTTTCTTATTCCACGTAGAGATACTCAGAGGGGAACAGTAAATCTTAATATCTCTCATACTAAAAGGAAGCTGATAGTTGTACATAGTCAATTTGGTTTAAATCTAGTTTTAGCATAAGAACCAAGGCAGACTCAAACAATGGCTTGAAGAGGAAGAAAGAAAAAAGACCAGAGGATGTGTATATAATTGGGCAATAAATGGCTGATGGGAAAGAGGGAGTTAAGAACAGGTAGACTTACAGTGACAAAGAGAAGTAAAAACAAGTAAATAGTAGGTGCACTGAAGGTATTAGCAAGGAGTGAAAATGATAGGAAATATTAAAAATAAAAAGGTAATGTTGTGACCAGGTAAGAGACATAGCAATACCCCCTCTCTACAAATGATTTCCTAAAAATTAGCCTGATGTGGTGGTATGCACCCGTAGCCTCTGCTACTTACGAGGCTGAGGTAGGAGGATTGCTTGAGTCTGGGCAGTCAAGGGTGCAGAGAGTCATGATCACACCACTGTACCCCAGCCTGGATGACAGAGTGAAACTCATGAAAAAACAAAAAGGTAATGTTAAAATATATATTAAAAATGTGTGAATAAGATAAGATAATGACTGTATGTCCTTTCATTGCCATTGGAATACTATCTAACAGGTCTTCTCCAAGATTATTTAATTTTCTAGGAGATTGTAGCTTTGTTTGATTAACCAATTACCATTGATTAGGACTCATAATCTTTGAAGTTATATGTTAATTTTACATGTTGCCTGATAGAAATGCAAATCATATCTGAATATGGTTGCTCCAAAAGTTAGTTTCATTGCCCTGTAGGAAGTGAAAAAAAATTATATCTAAATCTAGCAATTTATCCTAGCTGTCTTTCCTTCAGAACCTAAATATCCTCAGTTTTGCAAATTCTCTTTGAACCAGCTTTAACATCCTGCTGGTTCCTTCATTAATGAGTTAAATAACTCTTTGACATGATAGTAATGTTTAATTTTTAAAAAAATTATGCTTTGGTAGAAAGATGGAAGAGTTACCGTATCACTTATAAGTAATTTACAGTTGCTCAAAGAGCTAAGAATCAGATTGTTGTTGTATTATTTTAACTCTCTAAATGTCTACATGGAAAGGTGTCAAATTGTTTTCTTTTTTCTATTCCCATTTAACAGAGAGAAACTGAGTTTGAAGAGTTAAGTAATTTGCCCTTAAAATTATCATTGGTGCATATTTAAATTTATTTATAAAACATGGATTTTTTTAAGAAAAGAAACCAAACAAACATAATTATGAGAAAGAAAAACCAAACACCGCATGTTTCTTCACTCGATAAGTGGGAACTGAACAAGACATCACTTGGACTCGGGAAGGGGAACATCACACACTGGCCTATCATGGAGGGGGGAGGGGGAGGGTTGCATTGGAATTATACATGATATAAATGATGAATTGATGGGTGCTGACGATTGATGGGTGCACGACACACAACATGGCACAAGTAATACATATGTAAACAAACCTGCACGTTATGCACATACTAGAACTTAAAAGTATAATAAAAAATAAAAAATAAATAAAAAGAAAAAAAAAAATTTGCCCTTTTTTAACTACCAGAGAATGTATTCAAAAGGATGCCTGTCAGAGTCTTTTCCCCAAGTTACACAACTTTTAGTTTCTAAAAATAGAATTTTAAAAGAAATTAAAGGGTTATCCCATAAATATACTTCCATCTTAAGCAATCCCTTAGTGCTCACGTTCCGTGTTGCTCCAGGCATCTTGCGGAAACCCTTTACTTTAGTCTGGTCAAGGCATCCACTGCCTGAGGCTAATTATCCGCAGTAGGATCCTTACTTATCCTCCTAAGAAAGTAAGGATGTTTTATAGGCACCTTCCTACAGCTCTTTCCCAATAGTTAGATAAAATAATCTTGGTTTTGGTTCTACCTAGAACAGTTAGGGAACAGTGTGCTTATTATTGCGATTTTTAAATTGTCAGAGAATGAAAGAAAATAAGCCTAAGAAGATAAAAATATAATAATACCTACATTCTCCCCAGTTTTGACACCAAGGCTAAAATGAGGTATAATTTCCACCTCAGTTTTTTACTTATTTTTCTTCCTTTAGAGCATGAAGATTGATTTTGATATACAGAGAGAGAACTAGAAAATAGGAACTTTAACAAGACCCCCCAAAAGAAGAGATGTTGAAAACTGAAGCCCAAAAAGACACATGGATTCTCAAATCATCTCTTTTGTTGTGTCTTCAGGGTGTCTTACATTGTGCTAGATACATCACTTGAGGAATTTGAAGTCTACTTTAAAGAGACAAAGTGAACGTAGAGCAAATGGTTCAATAATCCAGTATTAAATGTGAGACAAACCCTACAAGTTACAGAAATTCAAAAAGGCAAGAGTAGAACGGAAGAAAGCAGGTAGTCTGGAGACGCAGGGAAGGTTGAATGCAGAGATCAGATTCCATCATGGGCTTCAGTAATTTGTAAAATTAGAGAGAAGGAGAGAAAGATTTCTAAGAGCCAAATAGATCTGTCTGCAGAGTTCATATTGGTAAATAATAAGCATAATAAAGTACTATTCAGTGAGCCTTTCTTCTTTGTCAGGTATAGGATGTAGCAGTTTCCATAAATGTCATGTATATTTAATTTTATCTAGTTATTAGTCCTGTAAGATAGATATAATTATACCTGCTTAACAGATGAGAAGACTGACATGTTGTCCATGATCTTAACTATGGATTACTGAGTTCACTCACTATATATGAGGGGACAAGGAACATGTGTCTGCTAGGATTGAAAGTGGAAAGGTCACTTGATAAAGTTGCAAGGCGCTAATAAACTTTGAACAGGAGAAAAGGGTCTGGGCTTAAACTAATAAGCATTAGAGAATAACTGTGGATTTTTTTCTTGAACATATGACATGATGAAGTCAGTGTGTGGGATGGAAAACAGAGAAGAGAAAAGAGCCTGGATTGCATAGACATGTTTCTTGCCATCTCCAAAGATTTCGTTCCTTCTATTTAAAAAAATGTTTTTTGCCCTATTGCAGTTATATACTTCTTTAATTTTGCTTTTATTTTAATTATACGATCTGGTTAAATGTAAACTAATCATAAAAAACAATTTTAGAAATTGCTTTATAATTTAAAATCATTTTTAAGTACTTCACATTATTTGGTCCTTGTGATAGTTAATTTTAGCTATCAACTTGACTGGATTAAGGGATACTCAGATAACTATAGCTGGAAACGCATTGCATCTGGATATGTATGTGAGTTTGTTTCCAAAAGAGATTGGCATTTGAATCAGTGGACCGAATTTGGAAAATCTGCTCTTACCCAATGTGGGTGGGCACCATCCAGTCAGCTGAGGGTCCAGATAGAACAAAAGGGCAGAGGAAACTTGAATTCCCCCTCTCTCTTCTCCCCTACCCTCATCCCACCTCCTGGAACGGGGACATCCTTTTCTCGTGCCTTTGGACATCTGAACTCTAGGCTCCCTGGGCTTTGGACTCCAGGACTTGCACCAACAGCCCACCAGGTTCTCAGGCCTTCAGACTTGGACTGAGTCATGTTACTGATTCCCTAGTTCTCCAGCTTGCAGATGGTATATTGTGGAACTTGTCAGCCTTTGTAATTATATGAGTCAATTTCTCTAATAAACCCCTTGTCATCTATCTATCTATCCATCCATCCATCTATCCATCCATCCATTCATCCATCCACCCACCCATCCATCTATGTATCTATCCATCCATCCAGCTATCTCTACTGGTTCTGTTTCTCTGGAGAACACAGACTAAGAGAGTCTTAAAAATGATTCTCAGAGATGGAAAGGGCAGAGTTATTTTACAGATTAGGGAAATGAGGCTCAGAAGGTTAACCTACGGGTCCCTCTCTGTCCTCATCTGCCATGGATAATATCATTACCTATCTATTAGAGTCAAACAAACCAGACACTTGAAAATTATCCTTAAATCCTCTCTGTTCCATATGGCCTAACTCCAATCTGCCATCATGTCCGAACAATCCTATATCAATTTAACAAGTCTCAAATGCAACTCCCCTATCCTATTCCTAGACTATCTTAATTGAGGTTCATCACTCCATCATTTTTCACCTGGATTACTTCAGAAATTTAAAATATATCAACTCTCTCCTGACTCACCAACATCTGATCCCCTTCTTAAACTACTGCCAGTGAGATTTTTGTAAAACTTTAATCTGGTGATATCTTAAATACCACTTCAATGATTCTCATTATTTCTTATGAATAAATACAAACTCCTTGGTAGATGCAACAGGCTAAACATTTGTGTTCTCCCCAAATCTATATGTTGAAATTCTAACCTCCAAGGTAATAATTTTAGAAAGTGGAGCCTCTAAGAGGTGATTAGGCCAAGAAGGTGGATCCTTCGTCAATGGGATTAGGGTCCTCATACAAGAGGCTCCAGAGAGTTAGCCAGTCCCTTTTGCCATGTGAGGACACAGCGAGAAGGCATCATCTATGAGGAAGAGGACCTGTAATTACCAGACACCCAATTTGCCTGTGGCTTGATCTTAAAGTTCTCAGGCTCTTGAACTATAAGAAATTACTATTGTTTATAAACCACCAAGTTTCTGATAGTTTGTTTTAGCAGCCTGAAATGAATAAGACAGTGCCTTGTTAAAAGAGACACCAAAGAGTGCTTTCACCTCTTTGACCGTGCATGGACACAATGGGAAAGTGCTGTCTATGAACTAGGAAATGGACTCTCACCAGACACTGAATGTGCTGGCACCATGACTTTGTACCTCCCAGCTTCTAGAACTGTGAGAAATAAATTTGTGTTGTTTATAAGCTACTTAGTCTATAACATTTCTATCAGTCTATGATATGCTACTATTATAAGCCACTCAGTATATGGTAGACAGTCTATGATATGTCTTAGTCTACGAACAGACTAAGACAATAGAGTATACAAGGTCCTTCATGATATAGCCCTCATGCAATTCCAGCATTCTCTTGCAATTTACCCTGCAAACAACAACCCCTAGTCATAGCTCCATCCCATGCACTGTATCTTCCAGCGACACCAAATACTTCCTATTGGTCCCAGGAGACTGCACACTGGAAATCTCTGCATATGTTCTTTTCTGTGCCTAGGATGCTCTTTTTCATTGACCTCACCAAGGAACGTCCTACTCAAACTTTCAATATTTATTTCCTATATCCCCTTTCCCAGAAAGCCTTTCTGACTCCCCCTAGTCTAGACTGACTTTTCATATGCACTTAGCCATATCATAGTATTTACCACTCTCACATCATGCTGCGATTTGTTTATTTGTCAGTCTTATCACTAGACTCAAACTATGTTACTACATGTCATGAGCTTGTTTTAATCCTCTGTATTTTCATTTTTGCCATCCATTTCTTTAATACATCATTATTAAGATGGCATTACTGGATAGAACACTCAACTAGGCTTTGGGAAGAATAAGGGATATAAGGTGGAAATTCTGTAAATCTGAAAAAGGATACTATTCAAGGAAAAGTAACAAAGTAGGCATCAAATGTGGTAGGTCGAATAGCGGTCCCCCAGAACACCTATGTCCTGCTGAAATCTGTGAATGTGACCTTATTTGGCAAAAGGGTCTTTCCAGATGTGATTAAATTAAGGATCTTGACATGAGATCATCCTGGCTTACCTCAGTGGACTCTAAATCCAATGACAAGTGTCCTTATAAGAAAGGATACAAATAGTAAAAGAGAAACACAGGAGAAGGTGATGCGAATTCCAAGGCAGTGATTAGGGTGATATATCCATGAGCCAAACCACAACAAGGGTTGTTGGCAGCCACCAGAAGCTCGGAAGGAGGCATGGAATGGATTCTCCCTCAGAATCTCCAAAAGGAACCAATCTCACTGACACCTTGGTTTTGGATTTCTGGTCTCCAAAACCGAGAGAGTAAATTTCTGTTATTTGAAACCACCCTGTTTATGGGAACTTGTTATAGCAGTCCTAGGAAACTAATGCCACAGGTAAGAACAAGAAAATAATACCTCAATTATTTTCAAAGTGCTTTTGAATATGTTAAGTTCTAACAAGTTAAGACTCTTTTCTTTTTCCTTACACAGCTGTTCTCCAATTGTCAGACAGAACTTAATGTAGGGAAGTGCACACAGAGATGCAATAAATGCTTAGTAAACATTGATTGACAGATAACATTTTTTGGAATAAAAAGTGAGATACTACCACAAGAAAAACAAAATGAATGCAAGTACAGAAATGTATGCCTTTCTTCCTTCTTAAAAAAATAAAAAATCTGTCAGAAATAGAAAAGGATCATCAAAGGTACACGATATCAAATACATAAATTGTGAAACACAAGTCACAGCACAAGTTGTTTGTGACAGTAAATGCATAAATTTTTATCAACTTAGAAAAAAATATCAACTACTTATGCATCCAAGTTATATATAGTCCTTCCAACATTTTAAAAGTGTTCTGCAGTGATCTCCAGTTCAAGAAAAATAAGATGGTAACTTATATATTCAGAACAAGTTAGAACTTTTATCTTAAGAAAAAACTTTCTTTGCAAAAAAAAAAAAATGGGCACACGAAAGAGGGGAAAATATATGACAGACATTATTACCTGTAACTGACAAGGATAGGTGAAAAAAGGGGACCAAAGTCTTCTTTCGTAATTTGAAATTCAGTATCATATCCTCTTAGTTGGTACCAAGTACCTTGCTTCTTACTGAGGGATTAACTCCCTGAACTCATGGAACTTACATTCTGGTGCAGCTGTTACAAAACTATATGTAAATCTAAAAAAAACTATATGTAAATATAAAACTATATGTAAATCTAAAAAAACTATATGTAAATATAAAACATTATGTAAATCTGCTATAGAATAGCTTTGGACTCTTCTTCTTCCATATCATGTTAATAGTTAATAATTATTGAGTGATCATTATGTACTAGACACTTTTCCAGGCTCTCTTTAAAGATTAATGCATTTAGTACAACAATATATTATTATATCTATTTTACAAAAGAGGAAACTGAAGCACAGAGAAATGAAGTAGATTGCCTGCTGGCTGAACCGTCAGGAAGTGGTGAAGATTGAATTAAAACCTAGCGGCCTAGTTCCAGAGCTCTTGGTTTCAATTACTATATCCTATTGCACCTACATGTTATAACAACATATGATAACTTAAAAGTTACAGAATAAATTAATCAGCCTTTAGTCTGCATCAGAAAACAGAAGTCAAACAATAGCTTTAGTCTCAGAGGTTAAAAAATATTCTTACATTTGGAAAAATGTAGAAAATAATATTGTTTTGTAGGATTTATGTGAGGATTCAAGAATAGAATAGGTGTAAATGTGGCTAGCATAGTGCCCAGAACCAAAAAAAAATAAATATTTAGATTTAAAATACATATATAGAGTTTGTTTTATGAACTTTTTACTATGTTTTAAGTGTTAGCTTAAAATTTGGCTAAAAATGCCTAAAGATCTGATTGAAACCTACAAAGTATATAGTAAACCCAAAACTGATTGCCTATAACAGGAAAATAAAATGTTATATTTTCACTAAAATGTTTTATTTTCCTTCTGGACACATAAGGTGACTGTATTTCATGTCTTAGAAGAATGTGATATATACCGTTTCTAGATCTGACCCCCTAAATCCTCCACTTCTGGCTCTAATGCACCAGCTTTTGTCAGACCAATGCTGCTACTAAGAATAACTAGAAAAATTAGATAAAATGCCAAAATGAAACACAAAATAAAAATATCTGTTTGAAAGCATCAGAGGTATTTGAAGGTACTGAAGAGTTAGCAAGGCATATGGAACTTGAAGGGTCATGATGCTACTGACAAAAAAATCACTAAGATAATTTTGGCTTCTATACCGCTTTTATACATCTAACCATCTATTAATGTGTGTGACAAATAGATCAGATATGGAGAAACAGAGAAGAAATCAGCTGCTAAAAAACTGAGAAGTTTAGCAGACCTATTGACCTTACATCACATTGGGGCCATATAATCAGGAGTTCAGGGCCCATATGGGTGCATAATCTCCACAGGATTATACACCATTGTTAGAATGAAGCAGAAATGAACTAGATCTTACAAGGACTAAAACATAACTTCAATCAACTCTAATCCTTTATCCAGATGCTAAACAAAACCCTCTCTGAAGAGACATAACATCATTCATAGTCTCTAACACTTATTAAATACAATGTCTGGCATTCAGTTTAGAATTTCCAGGCATATCAAGAAATAGAAGAGGAAAAAGCAGAGAACAGAAACAGACCTAAATGTGATCCAGAGCTATCAGACACAGACTTTAAAATAAATGATTAATATGCTGAGAAAATAAAGACAAACGAATTTTACCAGTGAATTTGATTCTATGAAAAATTAAGGGAACTTCAGATTTTAAAAAAATTGTAATTACTGAAATTTAAAATATGATAATTTTACAACAGAATAGGCACATTAAAGAAAGGATTAGTAATCTTAAAGTTAGGTGAGTAAATAATATCCAGACTAAGAGAGAGGATTAAGAATGAGATGCACAAAAAGCATATAAAAGACATGTGGAAGAGATTGGAAATATATAACACATGTAAATGGACTCCCAGTAGTGGAGGGAGTAAGAGTGAGGTAAAAGCAAATTTTGAAGAAATAATGGCCCAGAACTTTCCAAGACAAATGAAAGATGTCAACCACAGGTAAAAGAAACTCAGTTAGCTCAAGGTAGATTAATACAATGAAAACCACACGTAGGCACATCATGGTAAAACTGAACTAAAGCAAAACAAAATCTTAAAAGTAACCAGAGAATAAAAGATGCATCACTGTCAAATGAGTAGCAATAAGACTGGCAGCTGACTTCCCAACTAAAATGATGAGAGCCAGAAGACAATGAAGTGACATCTTTAATGTGCTGAAAAAAATGTCAACTTAGAATTCTATACCAGTGAAAATATACCTCAAAAATTAAAGTGAAACAATACATATCACAATAGACAAAAAGCTGAGTTTATCTGCAAATTTTCACTAAAATAAAGTTAAAAGGCAGATAAACCCAGAAAAATCACAATAATTTTGAAGATCAAAGCAAAGTTAGAGAACGTACATTACCAAATTATAAGATTTATTATAAGAACTACAATGTCACATTTAATAAGACAATGTGGTACAAGTACAAGGATAGACATACAGTTCTCTCTGGAATAGGAAGCCAAGACAGATAGGCAGTCAAGAAATAAATTACACATATATGATTTCCAACAAAGGTGTTACAGGAATCAGGTGGAGAAACGATAGTCTTGTCAATAAATTGTGCTAAAGCAACTGGACATTAACTTGGGAAGAAAATAAACCTGCATACCTAATTCATACCATAAATTTATTCAGGATGGATTATATATCTAAATGGAAAAGTGAAATAAGGAAGATTCTACCCAAAAATGCATAGAAAAATATCTTCATAATGTTGTCAGTTGGCAAATACTTTCTAACCTGGACATACAAAGCACTAATCATAGAAGGGGAAAAAAGAAGACAAATTAGATACAATTAAAATTAAGAATATATGTCCATCAAATGATACTGTTAAGAGAATTAAAAAGACAAGCTAAAACTTGGGAGAAACTATTTACAATACAGTCATCTGCTGAAAATTTACATCTGGAAAATAAAAAGGATTGCTTTTGCTAAAATTAATAAGAAAATGACAACCCAATTAGAAACAGTAAAATACATGAACATGCTCTTTATAAAACAGAGCATCTATATGGCCAAAAAGCAAGAAAATGTGTACTTAACATCATTATTCATTGGGTAATTTAAAATCATAATTTTATATCTTGATACCACTTCAAACCACCTGAATGCTAAAAATAAAAATACTTTTAAAACCAAACATAAGCAAGATTGCAAAGCAATTGTAACTCTGATACATTGCTAGAAGCATAAACTGTCTCAATCACTTTCAAAAACTGTTTAGCAATATCAAATAAAGCTACAAATAATCCTAAATTATGTCCCACTAATCTTATCTCAAGATATAGACCTCAAAGAAATGAGTACATATGTCCTCTGTAAGACATGTACAAGAATGTTCATGACACCTTGATTCATAACAGCATCACACTAGAAAAAAAATGCTCATAAACAAAAGATCAGTGAGTGAGTCATGGTATACAGCTATACCTTGTGCTTTATTGCACTTTGCTTTATTGCACTTTCAGAGATAGATAGATAGATAGATAGATAGATAGATAGATAGATAGATTTTATTCATGTTACTATATATTATACTTACAACAACATCATTTTATAAAGGCCGTACTTACAACATCATTTTATAAAGGCTTCTAAATATTTTGTTTATACATTAATATGTTACTTTGGCACTTTTTAATTTAAGGGGTGATTAGCATAAGGAAATCATTCTGTTATTTTTTTAACCAGTCATATCAAAGAATTTCACATGAGTTTATGTGAAAAGTTTGAGATTATAGCTACCTCAGTACATAATTAAGATGGTATTTAATAGATTGCTTATTCTTATTCTGTCTCTCTAATCAAAATTATCTGCTTCCAAATGCCCATTTTAAGATTCCTTGTTTGCATAATATAATCAAGATAATTTTCTCTCATGTTAGACTAAGCAAGACACTTTGATAACAATCTCCTTTAAGTTTCTTCATTTTATACAAGTAGTATATATGATGGTTATCAAAAATTTGTTAATTTCAGGAGGAAGTCACTGAGTAAAGGCTACAGATTATACCATTGGTTCTTAAGGAACTAAATTAATTAATTGGTAACTTGAAGATTGACCACATAAGACATTTATATAACTTGATATGTGAACAAAAAACTATGAACTCAGCTGGGCATGGTGGCTCACGCCTGTAATCCCAGCACTTTGGGAGGCCGAGGCAGACAGATCACCTGAGGTCAGGAGTTTGAGACCAGCCTGGCCAACATGGCAAAACCCTGTCTCTACTAAAAATACAAAAATTAGCCAGGCATGGTGGCAGGTACCTGTAATCCCAGCTACTTGGGAGACTGAGGTGGGAGAATGGCTTGAAACTGGGAGGTGGAGGTTGCAGGGAGGTGGAGGTCATAGTGAGCAGAGATTGCACCACTGCATCCCAGCCTGGATGACAGAGAAAGACCCCATCTAAAAAAAAACAACAACAAAAAAAAGAGTATGAACGCTATAAAATCTTTGTCTTCAGATTTTTGTAGCCACATTAATTTTACTTCAGAGGTTCTTCAAGTTATTAGACCCTTTGATTAAGCCTCAGAGAAAGTGGGTGCCATCCTTCTTTGGGTCTGAATTGTAGATGAGTTGGATTTGTGTAAAGTACCTCTCGTCCCAACCTAATAGTGCTCCATTGACCAAGAATAAAGTAAATCAGAAACAGATTCTTCATTAACTTTTTGTGATTATTCAGCCTTTGTTGAATCCCTATTTTAGAGATCATCTAGTTTAGGCATTACAGGAACAGTTTTTCGGAGGAGTGTAAGGATTTTTTAAAACACCAATAGCTAGTTTACTATATGATTTTCAAAAAGAATATTTGTAATCGTTCCAACAATAAAAAGAATATAGGAATGAGCAGATTTATACCCTAGTGAACTTTATCACTTACATGATGAGGGGTTTCCTTGACTTTTTGCTTTTGGCAATGCCACCTTTTTTTATTGAGGATTGAAGGAGGCAGCAGTTTGGGGAACTCCCAGAGGGATCATTCTCTCAGGGGTTACTTGGTTGCTTTGTGGCTTGCTCCTTGAGAACCAGCCTGTGTGAGGATGTGAAACATCAAATGTGTGAATGGCTCCAAGAGAGTTCTCACCTTTAGGTACTGTCTCAGCAGTGCCTGGCACGTAGTACTGGGGCAATGTGAATTTGCCAAATGAATGATTGAATCAAGAAATGAATTAATTTAAAATTTTTGTCTTAAAAAAATGAGATCACAACTTGAGCCAAGCCATGCCATCTGGTTGGAGGCTATTTATGGCTCTCAAGTGGTATCATTTCGGCATGGTACAGGAGGGGTGACTGTCACTGCATTTGATGTTATCCAATGTGTCCATAATGCTTTAAAGAACAGATGATTTAAAGTGAGTATGATTTGTTCCTGGATCCTGATTTAGTAGCAGAGCCTCCTTATGAAGAAGTGGCCTGCCTTCTCTTGCCTGAATTTAAAGTAGTACTGCTTTAGGTGCAAATCATACCAGCATTCGTATTCAAGGTGAATCTATTGCTGACATTATTATGAACTATTTACTTTCAGCATCAATGACTTAGTCCCTCATCAGGCAAATGCTAAGCTTTTACACTTTCTGGTCATTGGGAAAAATAAATGAGATGTATAGTGTCTTAATTTTGATGAGGGGTTTAAGTTAAATTAGAGGGAAAT
>NW_016803192.1:1477485-1574455 GCF_001698545.2 Rhinopithecus bieti
GAAGATTTGTGGCAATCCTGCATCAAGCAAGTCTTTTGGCGCCCTTTTTCAACATGTTCTTATTTCAAATCTGTGTCATATTTTGGCAATTCTTATAATATTTCAAACATTTTTATGATTATTTTATCTGTTATGGTGATCTGTGATTAGTGATCTTTGCTTTTTCTATTGTAATTGTTTTGGGATCTCACAAACCATGCCCATAATATGACACAAACTTAATAACAAATGGGATGTGTGTGTCTCTGTGTGTGTGTGTGTGTGTGTGTGTGTGTTTACTCCATAAACCAGCCATTCCCCATCTTTCTCCTCTTCAGGCCTATCCCTGAGACACAACAATATTGAAATTTGGCCATTTAATAACCCTACAATAGCCTCTAAGTGTTCAAGTGAAAGCAAAAGTTGCATGTCTCTCACTTTAAATCAAAAGCTAGAAGTAATTAAGCTTAGAGAGGTAGGCATGTTGAAAACAAAGATGTTCTGAAAGCTAGGTCTCTTGTAGCAAACAGGCCAGTTGTGAATGCAAAGGAAAAATTCTTGAAGAAAATTAAAAGTGGCTACTCCAGTAAACATGTGAATGATAAGAAAGTGAAACAGCCTTATTGCTGATATGGAGAAAGTTTTCATGATCTGGATAGATGATCCAGACAGCTACAACATTCCCTTAAGCCAAAGCCTAATCCAGAGCAAGGTACTAACTCTCTTCAATTCTGTGAAGCCTAAGAGAGGTGAAGAAGCTGCAGAAGAAAAGATTAAAACAAGCAGAGGTTGGTTTCACAAGGTTTAGGGAAAGAAATCATCTCCATAACATAAAAGTACAAGATGAAGTAGCAAGAGCTGATATAGAAGCTGCAGCAAATTATCCAGAAGATCTAGTTAAGATAATGATGAAGGTAGGTACAGTAAACAACAGATTTTTTTTTTACGTAAACATAACAGCCTTCTAGTGGAAGAAGATGTCATCTAAGATGTTCATAGCTAGAGAGAAGTTAATGACTGACTTCAAAGCTTCAAAGGACAGGCTGACCCTTTTGTTAGGGGCCAATTTTGAGGTGACTTGAAGTTAAAGCCAATGCTCATTTACCATTATGAAAACTCTAGAGCTCTTCAGAAGTATGCTAAATCTACACTGCCTATGGTCTATAAATGGAACAACAAAGCCTGGAAAACACTACCTCTGTTTACAAGATGATTTTCTGAATATTTTAACAGTCCACTGTTGAGACCTAGATTGCAGAAAAAAAAGATCCTTTCAAAATAGTACTGCTTATTGACAACGTACCTAGTCACTCAAGAATTCTGATGACTATGTACAAGGAGATTAATGTTGTTTTCATTCTGACTAACACAGCATCCAGTCTGCAGCCCATAGATCAAAGAGTAATTTCAATTTTCAAGTCTTATTGTTTAAGAAATACACTTCATACGGCTACAGCTGCCATAGACAGTGATTCCCTTGATGGATCTGGGAAAAGTAAATTGAAAACCTTCTAAAAAGACCTCACCAATTCTAGATGCCATTAGGAATATGTGTGAATCATGGGAGGAAATCAAAATGTCAACATTAACAGGAATGTGGAAGAAGTTCATTCTAACCCTTACGGATGACATTGAGGGGTTCAAGATTTCAATGGGGAAAATAACTACAGATGAGATGGAGATAGCAAGAGAACTAGAAGTAAAACCTGAAGATGTGACTATTTGCTTCAATTTCATGATCAAACTTGAATGGGTGAGGGATTGCTTCCCACAGGTAAGCAAAGGAGGTGATTTTTTGAGATGGAATTACATTCTTATAAATTATGCAATGGACATTGTTTAAATTATAACAAGTGATTTAGAATATTACATAAACTTAGTTGATAAAGCAGTGACAATGTCGGAGAGGATTGACTCCAATTTTGAAAGAAGTTCTACTGTGGGTAAAATTCTATCACACATCATTGCATGTTACAGAGAAACCTTTTGTGAAAGGAAGAGTCATTCAATATTGCACACTTCAATGTCATCTTATTTTAATAAAATTGCCACTGCCACCACCACCACAACCTTTAGTAACCACCACTCTGATAAGTCAGCAGACCTCCGCATCAAGGCAAGACCCTCCTCCAGCAAAAAGATTATGACTTACTGAAGGCTCAGATTATTGTTGGCATTTCTTAGCAATGTGAAATAACTCTAGAATGGAAAAACCAAACATAGTTCTCACTCCTAAGTGCGAGCTAAGCTATGAAGATGCAAAGAAATAAGAATGACACAATGGACTTTGGGGACTCAGAAAGAAAGAGGGGGAAGAGGGTGAGGGATAAAAGACTACAAATTGGGTGCAGTGCTTAGACGATGGGTGCCCAAAATCTCAAAAATCACCACTAAAGAACTTATTCATGTAATCAAACACCACCTGTTCCCAATAACCTATGGAAATAAAAATAAATAAAAATTATTTTAAATTAAGATAGGTACACTTTTTAGACACAATGCTATTGCATGCTTAATTAACTACAGTATAGTGTATATATAACTTTTACATATACTGAGCACCAAAGAATTCATTTGGCTCACTTTATTGCAGTATTTGATTTACTGTGGTATTCTGGAACTGATCCTGCAATATCTCTGATGTATGCCTATAACCATACAATGGAATACCTCAGGGAAATTTTTTTAAATTATTGCTATATTCACCACAATGGATGAGTCTTACAATATATTGAGCAAAGGAAGTTAGACACAAAAGAATCTGTATGACTCAGTTTACATGGAATTCTAGAACAGGCACCTTTTACGATCAACAATTAATTAGTTGATAGAAGTAATAATAAAGAAAAACATGAGTGGGTTGAAAATGACTAGAAATGGCCAAGAAGAAATCTTCTGTGTGTTAACTTGACCTGGGTGGTGATTTTATGGGTGTATAAATATGTGGAAATTTATCAAATTACACACTTAAAATTAGGGTACTTTAGTGTATAGATGTTATGACAAGGGAAAAAAACAAGAAAAAATTTGAAAACATATTTTAAAATCACAAATTAATGAAAACAAACCTACAATATTAAAAAAGCAACAAAACTAAAAGTAGATTCTTTATATAGACTAATCAAGAAACAAAGGTAAGTGGTATTATGGATCTTACAGATATTTAGAGAAAACCACTGACACTCTGAAAAAATTTACATCACTAAGTTGAAATGTAGAAAATGTGGGTGAAAATTATATTTGTGAAAAATAAAACTTACCAAACTAACAAGAAACTTTCTCCAACTTTAGAAGAAATAGAATATCTGAAAAGAGTCTTATATTTATTAAAATAATTCAATCAGTATCTAAAAATATTCTGGCAAAGAACATTGTTGGCCCAGATAATTTCTATAGTGAATTGTTCCAACTATTTAACTAAGAATAATATCAAAATTAATCAAAATTTTACATAATAGAAAATATCTCTTTTCAATGTATTTTATGAACCTGATTAGGAATTAAAAGGAAGATAAATCACAGGCCAATCTCTCATGAACATGATTTTTAAAAGTCATCCACAAAATATTCCTCATCCAATTGAAAAATGTCTAAAAAAGAACAATACATTATCACTAAGTTGGGTTTGTCCAAGGAATGTAAGTTGTGTTAATATTTAGTTCATATTACTATTTGGTATAATTTATTATACCAAATGTATACCAAATGTATAATTGGTATACATATATAATTGTTATACATATTTGGTATATAAATGTATAATTGGTGTACATGTATAATTGGTATACATATTTGGTATATAAATGTATACCAAATGTATAATTTATTACCATTAACAATTTCAAAGGAAAAAATCTATATAATGCACTCAATAGTTAAGGAAAAAGCATTTTAATAATTTTTAACATTCATTCACTATTTTTTTGAAAACAGCTAGATAGAAATGAAAACTCCTTTTTTAAATAAATCCCCTTATTTATTTATTAAAATAAATAAAATTATTAAATTTTATTTATAAAAATAAAAAATAAAAAAAAATTTATTTTATTAAAATATAAAATTTATTTAAAATAAATAACATTTTAAAAGGAGTTTTTAAATAAATAAAACATGATTTTATTATATTTTATAAAGGTTTTTCTAGATAATAATAGTTATTATTATTATACTACACAAAATCAACTTAACTGCTGAATTTACTGAAACCTAATTCCCCTGAGATTAGAACTGAGTCAGAAGAATTCAGCTATCAGCATTTTCTCAACATCATTATTGAAGTCCTAGTCAAAGGAAATAAAAAAGAAAAGAAATAAAAGTTTATCAAGATTAAAGGTAAGGAAATAAAATTATAGAACAGGATCAAATTCATCATTTCTTTCAGTTTACAGATATATCATTAAAATTAACAAGTGATATTCAACAAACTTATTGTATACAATGTTAACAAACAAAAATCAATTCTATTTCTGCATATAAGCAATAAATCATTAAAAAATAAAATAAAATATACTTTATTTACAATAGTAAAAAAAATACGTATTACTAAGTCTGAGAAAAGATGTGAAATACAGCTGGAGAAAACTGTTAATATTGAGAGTAAAATATTGTTAATAAAACTGTAATTGAGTTATGTTTATGCATTTTTATATATGTATGTTATGTTATATTGAAAGTTTTTAATAATGAGTGAAACTAAAGAAATTCTAAAGAGAGTTGTATCATATTCTGAGTTAGAAAACTTAACATTGTAAACTTATCAAATCTTTCTACATTGACCTGTAGATTCAAGGAAATCACAAAGAAAATTCTTGTAGGATTTCTGCCACGGAAATGCATAAGTTTATTTTAAAATTTACTTGAAAATCATAAGATTCAAGAATAAAAGATGACCTTGAAGCAGAAGAAAATGAGAACACAAACATTTCTAGATATCAAGATTTATTGAATCAAGGGGAGAGAAACAGATCTTTGAAATAAATACAGCTTCCAGAAACAAATCCACATATATATGGTCATTTGATTTTTGGCAAATTTACAACCATAGCACATTGTGAATAGATGCAGTTTTTATTAAATAGCGCTGTGTCATCAGATATCCTTGTGGAAATAAAAAATGAACCTCAATCCCTATCCCACATTATACCCAGAAATTAATTTTAGATGGATCACATAGCTAATATAAAATTTTGAAAAACTATAGTTTCTTATATGGAATAGGGCCAGGGAAGTACTGGGCAGAGAAGATATGGGGTCCCTGATGAGGTCTCCAGCCTCAGGCCTGTGCCCACGGACCTAAGTGGAAACAGTCACTCCTGTTTTTGTGCCCAAATGTTGTATTTTCCAAGACCACTCTGGCCTGTCACGCCCCCCATCCTGTGTTCATAAAAGCCCAGGACTGTAGCAGGCACACACACAAGTGACTGGGTATCAAGAGGAGCAGAAGAGCACACCAACAGACTCCAGCCATCACCGGCAGACCATCAAGTCGGGATGGCACAGAATTTGATTGGGAGTGGTTGGAGGAGAGTCCAGCCACTGAGCGGCCTGACTCCAAGGGAAGACCACCTTCCCACTCCATCTTCCTTTCAGCTCCCTATCCACCTCACTGAGAGCCACTGCCACCACTCAATAAAACCTTGCACCCATCCTACAAGCCCACATGGGATCCAATTTTTCTGGTACACTAGGGCAAGAACCTGGGATACAGAAAGCCCTCTATCCTTGCAATAAAGGAGAGGATCTAATTGAGCTAATTAAAACGAACAGCCTGTAGATGGCAAAAATGAAAGAGCATACTGTAACACACTCCCACTGGGGCTTTGGGAGCTGTAAACACTCAACCCTAGACACTGCTATGGGGTTGGAGAGGTTTGAGTACCAATTATAATTTACAGCAAGGACTGACTTGGCCTCAGGAAGGAACCATTCATTTTGATACCATCCAGCAGTTGGAACTTTTCTGTAGATGAAGACAGATGATCTGAGGCCACATATGTACAGGCTTTCTGTACCTTGGAAGGCAATCCAGACCTTTGTCGACAGTGTAGGATTGATCCAGCCCTCCTGTTTGCCATCTCAGGGGAGGCTGCAAGGTGCAAGCCCAGGGAATGAAAGATACAAGTCCTAGAGGCACTCCCAGCAGAGGACCCAACTGCCTCCAGCCCTGCTCCTCTGGGTCCACCCCGATCTTCCTGTCCAGCTTCAGCCTCTCACTTGCCCCCACCTAGAAATCCTCACCCTAGACAAGCCCCAGTCTCACACTTGCCCCTCCAACAGATGCCTGGTGAATTTGGTCCCAGTAAGGTCCAGGTCCCCTTCTCTCTACAGAACTTAAAGCAAATTAAGGGGAATCTTGGCAAGTTTTCAGATGAGCCTGACAGATACATAGAGGCTTTCCAGAATTTCACCCAAAGATTTGGGCACTCCTGGAGAGATGTAATGTTAATTTTGAATCAGACCCTGATAGACACTGACAAGCAGGCCACTCTGCAAGCAGCAGAGTGATTTGGGGATGAGCTTTGTATCACATATAGCATCAGGGAATAAGAGGGTGAAAATTATCCAACTGGAAGAGAAATGGTACCCATGAATGACCCTAAATGGGATCCCAATGATGAAATGGGAGACTGGAAGAGGAGACACTTTCAGGTGTGCGTAACGGAAGTCTTATTTAGAACTAGAATCAAGCTAAGTTGTCTGTGATAGACTAGGACTTCGATGAAAATCCCACTGCCTTCCTGGAAAAGCTAAAGAGATGCCTTGATAAAGCACACCTTGCTATCCCCTGATTCAGTCGAGGGACAACTAATTCTGAAGGATAAATTAATTACTCAGGCAGCCCCTGATATCAGAAGGAAGTTGCAGAAATGGGCCCTGGGACCAGATAGTACATTAGAAGACCTCCTGAAAGTGGCCACCATGGTCTTTTATAATAGAGAGACAGGAAATACAGGAAAGAGACAGAGGCTTTAATGGCTGCTAGGAAAGCCCACAAACCCCAGAATTCCCAGGGGGCACCTGTTAACTGCTACAGATATGGCAAGAACAGTAATCTGTCTTCTAAAGTTTAAATGCTCCCATAAAAGGTTTAATTCCTTTCACCAGGGTGAAACAGCTCTGGGTAAAATGTTGTTGTTAGTATTTTTTACTTCTTATCTCTGTAATATTTGGCCCTGAATTTTTTCCTTGTATAATGCACATGTTTAACCCATGCATACTTAACTTTATAAAACTTGGTTTTTTTGTTTGTTTGTTGTTTGTTTTTTCTCTCACACTCAGAGGCCATCAAACTCCAAATGGCCAGGCAACTAGCACCTCGGATGATGGCTCCCCTTTGCCAGGAACCCCCTCTGGCGGGAATATGACTGACATTCCCCCCGACCCCCCCCAAAAAAAAAACGCCCCCTGTAAGCAGGAATTAGCTAAGACCAGTTGTCATCCATATTCTAATGGCAGTTAGATGTACCTCTTAAGAGCAGGGAAATGATATGGGAGAGGGGCAGGGAAGTGCTGGGTAGAGAAGGGCAGGGTCCCTGGCAAGAGCTCCATCCTCGGGCCTGTCTCCATGGTCCTAAGTAAGAACAGGAACTTCTGTTTTCATACCCAAATGTTGCATTTTCCAAGACCACTCTAGCCCACCATCCCCTATCCTGTGCCCATAAAATCCCAAGAACATAGAGGGCACGGACACAAGTGGCTGGACATCAAGAGGAGCAGAAGAGCATATCAACAGACACCAGCAGGCCTTTGAGGTTGGACGATGTGGAATTCGGTCGGGGGTGGCTGGAGCAGAGTCCAGTCGCTGGGTGGCCCAACTCCACGCGAAGACCACCGTCCCACTCCATCCCCCTTCTGGCTCCCTATCCATCTCGCTGAGAGCTACTGCCACCACTCAATAAAACCTTGCACCCAACCTCCAAGCCCACATGGGATCTGATTGTTCTGGTACACTAGAGCAAGAACCTAGGATATAGAAAACCCTCTGTCCTTACGATAAAGGAGAGGGTCTAATTGAACTGATTAAAACAAGCCACCTGTGGTCGGCTAAGCTGAAAGAGCATACTGTAACACACACCCACTGGGGCTTCGGGAGCTGTAAACACTCAACGCTAGATGCTGCTGTGGGGTCGAAGCCCAGAAACGTTCCCCACAACCTGCCCATCTGCATGCTTCCGCTAGAGATTTGAGCAGCAGGGCACCGAAGAAGTGAGCCACACCTCTGTTGCATGCCCTCTGAGGGGTATAAGGGAACTCCTCCTGTTTCACTTCTAGATGATAACATAGGATAATATTTTCATGATATTGCCATAGGTAAATATTTATTTAAAGGGATACAAAAAGCACTAATCATAAATAAAGAGTTTTATAGGTTAAACTACATTAAAACTAAGAACTTCCACTCCTCAAAGACAACTTTAAAATAGCAAACGTCCAGCCATGCATTCCCAGAAGATATTTGTAATACATACAGTTGACAAAGGTCCTATAACCAGAAGATTCCCACAAGTCAATAAAACGATAGTCAGTCTAATAGAAAAATAGGCAAACAACACCACTTAAACATACCCTTTGAGAAAGATGATGTCCAAATAGCCAATAAACAAAATAATGCTAAATTCCATTAGTTATCAGGAAAATATGAATTAAACCGCAATATGATATATCACAACACAGCCAACCAGAATAGTTAATTTTTTAAAAAAATGACAATGCCAACTGTTGGTAAAGATGTGGAGCAAATAGAATTTTTAATGACATAAACTTGTAAAACAAGTTTGGAAACTTTTTCCCAGTGTCTACTAAAGCTGAACATATACATATGCCATTACCTAGCCATTCCATTTCTAGGTAAATACATAAACAACGTGTGCAGATGTGCACCAAGGAAAAGTACAAAAACATGTATAGCAACACTTCAGAGTGACCCAAAACTAGAAAATCAGAAAAAAACTCAAATTTATTTCAATAATAAAACGACGTGGTGGCATATTTACACAATATAGCAGTGGAAGTGAGCAAATTATTGCTGTCTGCAAAAATATGGATGAACTTTACATATATGTAGAGTGAAAAGAAGCTAGGCACAAAAGAATACAGATTGTATGATTTTACTGACATAAATATGAAAACATTTCAGATTAAATGTTGATGATATTGGTCAATCAAGCAGGCATTCCTGTGGGGAGTGGAATACTGTTTGGAAGGAGGTTTGAGGGAGCGCTCAGGCTTGTTGGTAAAGTTCAATTTCTCAGTGCAGACTGTGATTTACAGGTGTTTTTATTTTGAGAAAATTTATCAAGTTATGTACTTAACACAAAAAAATTATTTATTTTTAAAAAATTACAGAATGGTAAAAAGGGATGTAGGTGATAAAGAAGGTTTAAGGACTGTATCCACCATTTCCCACTGCAAACTGACCACCTGCCATAGGTTCTAGGTGTAGATAGGAACACTAATTACTTTCAAATCATGCTCACAATTTTGCTAATTATAGGACACTGGACATTTTACTCCTGGATGTTCAATGACCTAAATATAACAAGAAAGTGCAGGGAGATCCTGAGTATTCATCCATGGTCAATGTTTTAACCACTGGGCAATAAATACATACGATATTCGTAATTGTTTAAAACCCCTCTCTTTTTCTCCATACTACAGGAAGAGGACACAGTGGAGGACTTGAGTCACACCCTAAAGAGAATTGCCCAATCAAGGAAATCCACTTAGACTTCTCTGAGACATAAACTTTTACTAAGTAGAGTTACAATATTTAAAATGTGTTTGTTACAGTTTTTAGCCCAACCTAACTAATACACCACTCTTAGAAGTTTCGAGGTACACCAAATCACGAAAGGCTCCCAGATGAAAAACCAAAGTGTCAGAAAAGGTCAATAATGCTCATCAGGTACTATTTAGTGTCAGCCTCTCTGCTCTTAGTAACTAGAATGTCCTAAGCATTTACCATGTACGATGTTAACTTCTTTACATACATTATTTCATCTAGTTTCTAAATCAATCTTTGCAGTTAATATAATCATCATTCTGCAGACAAAGATAGTGAGGCCCAGACTCACATTTAGAAAGCAGTGATTCATTCCAGAACCCACTCCATTCAGATTCAAATGTAGATCTGTCTTGCTCCAGAAACTGTGAATTTCATTAGACTAGCAGTTCTCACAATGAGCTATCTGTATACCAATTCCTCAAGGAACTGTGTGGCTTAGGAAGATAGTTTAAGTCTCTAAGTTTCTGTTTCCTCATTCAAAAAAGTAAAAAGAGTAAAAATAGGATTGTTCTGGTTATCATATTTATAAAGCACTTAGAATAATGCTGGACACATGGGAGTAGTTTGATACCAGAGAGCAACTACTTTTTAATAATGTAGGTGTGATTGTGTCCTGAATGGATGTTCCAAGCAAAATAAAAAAAGGTGGGGGCTGGGGGGAGGCCCATGATCAAATAAGTTTGGCATATCCTAGAGTGATAAAAGTAAATAGATTTCCTGCATGTAGGACTGTGACATTCCAAGAAGGAAAAGTAGAATATGCACTGTTTCCAGCACTTATTTGTTAATAAAATACTTTATTTTCAGATCATATCTTCATTTAACAGATATCTATTGAAGGCCTATTACATATCAAGCACCAATATAATGATGAAGATGATCTATATGGTTTCTCTCTCATGGAACTACTAGATAGCGGGGGAAATACAAAAACAATGGAAAAGTAATCAAATAAAAAAGATACAAACCATGAAAGGCTATATGAAGTGGAACTTCAATGTACCTACTGAGAAAGTATAGAGGGAAAGCAGGTATTCCAGGTGAAGGACAGAGTGTAAGTGCAAAGAAAATAACACAACGTAGACATAAAAAATTAGAACTGATCTCAAATTAACAGCTTAGTCCTGTTTGTTTGTTGTTATCAAAGATTGATGTTTACTCCTAACAGCAGCTATGTCCGTTTAGGCCAATTATGTTGTTTGTCCAATTACCCTGTTGTTGTTATGGGTAATCAAAACACAGAATGGTACAAATAAAGAAGAAATTAGAGACTTCAGTACAAATAATTATGCAAATGAGGAAACTGAGGCCTAGTCAGGCTAAATGACTAGTATTTCAATTTCTGGCTGCCTGGACCCACACTATTTCCTTTACATTATTCTTATTCCCTATAGTTCATCATTTCCTGAACTGGAAATAAATAAATAAATAAATATTTGTCAAGCTTGAGACAATGCTAAGTGCTAGGAGAGACTCAAGGCTGAATAACATGAGTAAGGATGTAATCTCTGCCTTTAGGGTACTTAGATTCAAGTTGGGGCACCAGAGAGAAACACATGAAAATAACATAATCAAGTTCAAAAAGTAGTTCACAAGAGCAAATGTCTAGAAAAAACAGGTAGCACGTCACAATGTCCACTGAATCTAAAAGCAGCAATTATTTTAAGAGTTCAGAGAAGCGTTTGCAATGATTTGGTAGGTCTTTTGCAAGTGATCAAAGTTGAATTAGTTATAGAAATTCTGGAAGGATTTAAAAAGCAGAGTGAAGGAGAAAGTTTCCAAATGAGGGTAATGAAGACATCATAGAGGGAAGCTCAACGTATGTTGGAGTTTAAAGAGTGCCCAAGCATGAATACAGCAAATAGGAAGTGGCAAACTGCAGTCAGGAATGATCAATGTAATGTATTGCTTGGTCTGAAACCAATTTCAGAGCTTATTGAGAGGATTAATCAAATGTGAGGAATGTTCAGGTTTCTGTAAACCTGGTTTGACCTTACCATTTACTCATTCACTCATTTGAGATTTATTGTCATCCTATGATATGCCAGGCTCTGTTCTAGGCTTTGAGGGTACACAAATGCACAAAACATGTTTGAAGCAAAGAAAGATCCTCTGGGAGCTTGTATTCTAATTTAGGACTTCTGAAATGTAGCTGTATGTTACAATTTCCTGAGAAACTTTTAGAAAAGACTTGAGGAACCTTCAACGCCTGTTGCTAGATGAAAAGAGGCAGTCTAAAAAGACCACATACTATAATTCCAACAGTGCAATATCCTGTAAAAGGAAAACTATACCAAACAAAAAAGATTAGTTGTCTCCAGGATTTTAGGGTGAGTAGGGGAGAAGGATGAACAGGTGGAGCATAGGATTTTTACAGTGGCAAAATTATTCTGTATAATATTGTAATGGTAGGTACAGGGCATTATGCATTAAACCCATAGAACTGTACAACACAAAGAGTGAACCCTAATGTAAACTATGAACCTTAGTTAATAGTAATACATCAATATTCTTTCATCAATTATAACTAATATTCTGCACCAATCTAAGACGTTAATAATAGACAAAACCGCACAGAGGACAGAAAGGAAAATGGAAACTCTGTACTTTCTGCACAGTTTTTCTGCTTAACCTAAAACTTTTCTAAAAAATAAACGAAATAATATTTTTTAAAAGGTACAGCTCTTAGACCAAAGAAAGAAAGAAAAACCTGCATTTGGACCCCACCTGGAAATTCTGATTAAATATTATAATGAGTCTCAAGGACTCTTTTGAAGTCCACCACCAACCCCTCATGCTCACAAACCTACAATACCAAATGCTGGCAAAGACTGGAACACCTAGAACTACTCTCATGCATTGTTGGTGAGAGTGCAAAATGGTACGACCACTTGAACATATACTTACCACATGAATTCGTGATCTCACTCCTAGATATTTACCCAAGAGAAATAAAAGTATATTCACACAAAAACCTGGACACAAATATTTATACCAACTTTATTCATAAGCCCTATAAACTAGAAATGATCCAGAAGTCTTTCAGCTGGCAAATGGATTCATTTAAGTATGTCAACACAATGAAATACTACCCACCAATACAAAGGGATGAATTACGGAGACATATAACATAAGTGAAACTCAAATGTGTTTTCCTTCGTGAAGGAAGCACTGTAATAGTGATATAATCAACAAAGAAGCAAAACATGCAGTTAATAACACAGTGATAAGTGCTATAAAAAATAACAAAGCAGAGGAGGGAGACAGGGAATGCTAAGGATGAACTCACAAGGCCCAGAGAGGCCTTTCTGAGAAGGTGACATTTGAGCAAAGATCTGAAGGAGATGAGTGAGTGGGACCGTGTAACATGAGGGCAAAGTTTGGATTTTATAGGAAGGGCATAAGAATGCCTTTGGAGGATTTTACAGAAAATGGTCAAGAACAAATTTATATTTTAACAGCCCATTCTGGCTGCTAGTTGGAGAACAGACCCCTGTGGTTTAAGAGAGGAAGCAGGAGACGAGTAAGACTATTTATAGTAGTTAAGGTGGGAGATGCTGGCTGAGGGAAATACTCATGTTGTACCAACTCCCTCCACACAGAAACATACATAGTTTTCAAAAGGAACAATCTCTCTCAAAATGGAACAGAGATAGAGTATAGCCAAAAGGCATTATGAAGTCTGTGCAAAGTGCTAATTAAGCCTGGCAATGCAGGAGTAAAAGGAGAAAAATGCTCGCTTTTAGAGTTACCGAGACAAATGTTTACTCTCTCAAATGCAGACTGGCAATAGAAAATGAACAAAGCTCAGTCTAAGTAGTGCTAATCTGTCTTCCACACGTGCATGTTGATGAGCAGGCTGCATGACACAACTGATGGGGAGAGAGAACAGCAATGAAGAGTTCAGCTAAACTGTCTTAGAAGACCCTCATCTGTCCAAGATGCTCCTCTGTAAGCAGATTCTTACCAACACCAGCTCCTCCAAACTCTGAAGCCTTCAGTGTCAGCCAATGGGATTCTGTAACTAGTACTTCCAAGCCAGGACTGAACCTGAAAAATCAGGCCCCTCCCCAGAACGACAAAGAACAATGGCCACAAAGAGTCAACAGTCTTTGTACATGTCTTAGGGTTTTCCCAGAAACCCACCCCAAACAAGGATTCAAGTGCAAGCATTTTCTGTGAGAGATGCAAGAGGCATTCCTAAGAAAGTGGGGAAGTGACAACAGGGAACAGAAAGCAGCTCACAAGCCAGCTTCACTTCTGGATAAATGAGCTGAATCCTGACTGCAAACTCTAGAAAACTGCGTAAGTTATTGCTTAAGAATTATATCACCCAAGGAACTAGGAAGCTGGGGTGTTAATATACCAACTCCTGTCAGCCATTGGTAAGGGGCTGCTGAGGACCAGTGAGTAAGTTATTTTCTGAGCACTGCCAGCCTAGAGGCTTTGGGAAAAAAACGTCCTCAGGCAGAGAGATTCAAACACTAGCATTTGGAAGTCAATAGTAGCTCTCTGAAGTCCTAAGGCCCATGGGATATGAACAGAGCATGCACAGATTCCGCAGCATTATGCTTTTTTCCTCTTTGTCAAGAGCAAGACATTCTTTACCTCTGGCCAACATTTCCTCTGCAGAGGAAATGATTCCAACAAATTGCAAAAAGGAAGAACTCTTCCCTCCATCCATTTCTCTCAAAGCACTCCTCATTGATTTATCCATTACATTATTTTTATAAATTAATAAAGTAAGGCATGCGTTAATTTACTTTATAGGTTTCTCAGCCACTGATTTCCTATTATCCCTTTCTATTAACCAACTCACTGACTCCTCCAGATAAATTGTCTGCAATGCAAATGCATTCCAAATCTTGGATTTTATTAAGTATATAAAAGGTGTGTGATTTGTATTAACAACTCAACTCATCACCCCATATTCAAAACTTAGCCAATTAAGCTCAAGTGCATATTAAAATAAGAAATAGATTCCCAATTTCTAGTTAATATTCTTATTGCCTAATGAATTGCTCATTCTTTCTAATTCTAGTGCCATTTGCTTAATTTTCTTTTAATTTCTAAAATATAAGAAAACATCCAATTTTCTAGATGTGTGAAGATATATTGTCTTAAGAGTCCTTGTTAAAATATCTTAAAAACATTGAGGAAAAGTGCCATAATGAATGATAAGTAATGTATACATCACCTGACAAAGTGCCAGCCACAAAGTAGGCTCTGAATAATTGCTTATTGGAATCAATGAATGAGCCTAATACATTTATACAACTGATGCTCATGCACAAATCAGAATACTGTTCAATTCTCACTGTAAAAGCTTATTTACCTGGTAACTATTGTCTTCATATATTTTCAGTATGCTTGGTAAGGTGAAAAATATATATTTGCATTTATATCATTTCTTAAGACTAATTGGTAGTTCTTTATGGTCTATAAATGCATCAATAAATTTCAATAAAAACAGAAGTCATTAATTCACTCATTTATACATTGAAAATATTTATGAAATGCCAACTATGGGCCAGGACTTATGAAGAATTTTATGAGGCTGATAAGGTTAAAATGATGCCCAGGCCTCTAGAACATCATCCTCTGTGGTTAAGAGCTTATAATGCTACCCTAATGCAGGATACAGAACAAGGAAACTGTCCAGAGGGAGTTAGGAAAGTTTTATCAAATGTGAAATATTTGAAATGGATCTTTGGCTAAAAAGGCCTTCAAATGATGAAAAAATGAGGAAAGGCATTCTGGATAAAGAGACAACAGGTGCAAAGTTCTAGCTTTTCTTTTCTTTCTTTTGAGGATACTTCATTGCAGTGTCACTGTATTCAGTTCTCTTGAGAAAAAGAACCAATAGGTGATCTCTCTCTCTCTGTCTCTCTCTCTCTCTCTCTCTCTCTCTCCTCTCTCTCTCCTCTCTTGCTATCTCTAGTCTATATATAGAGAGAGAAAAAGAAAGAATTTACCTGAATATATAGATATACCTGTATTAATTACCTAAGTATGTAGAAGGGAGAGGAGGAGGTAGAAGGGAAGAGAGATGGGAGAGATTGATTTTTAGGAACTTACATGGTTGTGGGGCTGGTGACTGCAGAATTTGTGGTAGGCTGGCAGGCTGCAAATTCAGGTTAAGAGTTGATGTTGCAATCCCAAGTCTAAACTGCAGACCGGTTCAGAAACTTAGGCAGGAATTCTATGTTTCAGTCTTGAAGCAAAATTCCTTTTTCTGAAAACCTTGGCCTTTACTCTTAAGACCTTCAACTGATTGGTTCAGGCCCTACCACATTGTGGAGGCTAATCTGCTTTACTCAGACTCTACCAATTCAAATGCTAATCACATCTAAAAAAAAAAAAAAACAGCCTTCACAACAACATCTAGACTGGTGTTTGGCCAAGCAACTGGGTACCGTGGCCTAGCCAAGCTGACACATAATTAATCACTATAGTTACTGAGGCAGTGGTTCTCAAAGTGCAATCATCAACAAGCATAATTAGCATCACTTGGGAACTTGTTAGAAATGCAAATTCTTGGGACTTCCCAAGACCCTCTAAATAAGAAAATCTGGGGATGGGGGCCACCAGTATTGTCTTAACAAGCCCTTTAGGTATTTCTAATGTATGCCAGAGCATGAGAACCACTGGACTAGACCGTTAGGTTCACATTTTCGATTATGAAGAAAAGTGTTAACGTAGGAGCAAGTTATTACTTGGCTTATTTTTCATAGGCCTCAGTCACTTGATAGATTTTTATGTTTAAATGGCAAATCTGATAGTACCAGCAATATCAAGATGTATTCTAATTTTGGAGACATAACAAAAGGGAATATGATTGATTGTTTATAAATCTTTATTCAGTGATACTAAATAAGCAGTCTATTAAACTTTTCCTCCATCACTACCCTGAACTCTTTGGTTGTAAGACTCTGCAAAGCCAGCTTCAATTTCCTTGATAAGGTCAATAGGACCTACATCAGAATGCCTCAAGATTCTTTAATAGTCCTTCTATTGGTATTGATCACACAATAGGAACTGTTTTTAAACTGTTTCAGAGAAGTCTAGAGAAAATATATTAAGATAACCAATGAGAATGGTTACTGCTTATACTCCTTTCAGTGATTTAAGTACTCCATTCATTCTTGGGCTTCATATTTGTGTGTCAGTTATCTATTGCCACAATAATGCTGCATAATAAGTAACCAAAAAACCTGAATGGCATGTAACAGGAAGTGTTTACTGGTCATACCTCTGAGGCAGGTGCCTAGGTGGCTCTGCTGATCTAGGCTAGACTCAGCCACATGTCTAAAGATTGGCTGATCCAGGATGCCATCAGCTGGATGACTGGAATAACTAGGCTCTGCTTCGTGTCCGTCATCCAACAGCATTCTCACCCAGGCATGTTCTCATGATGATGGAAGAGTGCAAAAAGAGGAAAAGCAGAAATGTAAAATTGCTTATTCATGCCTCTGTTTGCAATATGTCCATTAATATTTCATTAGCCAAAGCAAGTCACATGGCTAGAGTCTGGATGAGGGGGCACTGTAAAGTTACATGGCAGCAGACCTGATTCATCTGGACAGAGAAGAATTGAGATAATGCATAATACCTACCTCATTTTTGATTGAAACACTTCCTTATCGCCTCCCCATTATCTTCACCTGGCTACCTTTTACTCACCTTTTGCATTTACCTTGTAACTTTCCTGGAAAACTGTCATTGGCTCCTCAAGGTTGGATTCCATGCCCCTCCTATGAGTTTCTATACCTCCCTAAACATCCCATTGTTGTAGACTATCATACAGTTGTGAGTTAGTAAATGCAAGAAAGCTAATGAGATGCTCATAATATATTTGAATAATGTTGTGCTATTTTATTAGTAAACAACTGAAGAGCTACATTAAGATTTATTGGGTTTTTTGAGATTTTAACTTCTAGGATAAGTGATGCAAAGTTCTGTTTTTTATAAAGATGAATTTTCCTCGTCAATACCCACCCACACACTGCTATTCTTTCCCATAGGTCATCACTTCACCTGTAACCTTTCCCCTCTGTGCCAAACTAAATCCTCCTTATCTTTCAAGGTTCTACCAGGTTTAGTTAGCAGCAATCCCTAGTGCTCCCATCACATTCCACTTACCTTTATTACAGCATCAATAATGGTTTTAGAAGTGATGGTATGAAGCCAACAGATTATTTTCACTTTCTTATTTAATGAAGCTTCTGGTATTCAGCCAGATTGTGTCGTTAATAGTTCAAAAGATGAAATGGAAACTTACACCCAGAGTGCCCATTGTGACCTGGTGCCCAGGCACCTGTGTGAGCATCAGGCTACAGCCTACTTTCTAATATCCACCAACTGATTACAGTAAACCTAACTCACTGGGCTCCTGCTCAGTCTGTGATGCCCACTTTCCTGTAGGTCACTAGATACTTGTTGAAAAACCCCTAATTTGGTCCCTGAACTCTTCCCTTAGGTGTTGTCATCTTTCCATCCCCAGGTGACTAGACTGTGCTTTCAGTATCATTTATTGATGTATTATTCAAATATTGCAGCAATACTAGGACCACTCACCAGCACAAAAATACACACAAAGGGTTTGGGCTACCTTATTTTCATAGCAAATTCCCTCAATCTCACTGCCAATGGCCATTTCTATTGCACAAATGTCTTGCCTCTACTTCTTCCCATTGAATTTCTAGCATCCTAATTCAGGTGGCAACAAGCTGTTAGAGTTGCTCTTATCTGCCATTCCTTCTGTTTTTGTCCTCTCTTCAATAAAATATGCATCTCTCATAGTATTTTAGTTTCCCAAAATTTATGTTTGCCATCTTCATTTTCTGTTAGGGAGTTCCAGTGGCTGAAGACCCATGCCCTTCCTGTTTACCTGCCAGTTTGAGGTGGGAAACTAGATGATGGGATGAGAAGGGAAGAAGGAAGGAAGGAAGGAAGGAAGGAAGGAAGGAAGGAAAGGAAAGGAAAGGAAAGGAAAGGAAAGGAAAGGAAAGGAAAGGAAAGGAAAGGAAAGGAAAGGAAGGGAAGGAAAGAGAGAGAGAGAGAGAAAGAGAGAATGAAAGGAAATATAATTCAGCAGGTACACATCATGAGCAGGAAGCAAGTTGGTCCCAGGTGTAGTGATTAGGCATTTAAAGAAATAATGATGGAAAGCCTGAAAACCATACAGCAAAAAGCATTAAAAATAATCACTGGCCAACTTTGTGAAGTCAATGACTTGCAAGCAGTTTGAGTCATAACTGAAAGGGTCTTTAAAAAAATTAACAGACTTTTTAATGATTGTCATTCTAACTGGTGTGAGATGGTATCTCTTCGTGGTTTTCATTTGCATTTCTCGGACGACCAGTGATGATGAGCATTTTTTCATGTATCTGTTGCCTGCATAGATGTCTTTTTTTGATAACTGTCTATTCATATCCTTTGCCCACTTTTTGATGGGGTCGTTTGTTTTCTTCTTGTAAATTTGTGTAAGTTCTTTGTAGATTCTAGATATTAGTCCTTTGTCAGATGGGTAGATTGCAAAACTTTTCTCCCATTCTGTAGGTTGCCTGTTCACTCTGATGATAGTTTATTTTGCTGTGCAGAAGTTCTTTAGTTAAATTAGATCCCATTTGTCAATTTTGGCTTTTGTTGCCATTGCTTTTGGTGTTTTGGNAAAATAAATAAATAAATAAATAAAAAAGAAAAAAAAATTAACAGACCAAAGCACAAGGCAGGTTCCTAATCATTCTTCCAAGGACCAATAGAGGAAAAATAATTTCCATTCAGGAAAGGGTTCCTACCATAGATACTAGTGGTCCTCTGGGCTCTGTCCTAATTTTACACCCTCTTCTTAGGATATGCTATCCACTTTCATGGATTGCATTTCCACTTAAGATATTGACTTTTTTCAGTTCAAACTATCCCTTTGAGCACAAAACTCACATAGGCGCTAACCTATTATATTTTTCTATTTGGATGGCTTGGAGGTACTTTGAGTTGTTTAATGTTTATTTGTCCCCCCCGCCCCCCGACACACTCCTTTCCCCTCTTCTCTCTGCTCTTGGCCCCAGGAGACTGACTCTACGGATTTTAACAATCTGGTTTCTCAGCCTTCTGATTTCTAGATGTGTTTAGTGAGAGTCACTGGCAGGTGCTCAGAGGAGGGGAGAAGAGAGGTTGAGATTTTTATTTCCCTAGTTTCCTATGCTTTGACAAGTCCACAATACTCTACCTAAGGCCCCATCTCTTGTTGGGTGGCTCTTTCCTATTGCTACAGTAAACTCTGAAAACCATCACTTCTCTTTGATCTTAGACCTATAGATAGTGGTAATGACTTTCTGTCATTGCTGATATCACAGCACTTCACTATCCACTGTAGATTTCTTTTTACCCTGACCACTACTTTGTTAAAAGACTCTTTATTAAACTTTCTTCAATGATACCTTCTGAGTGTACATCTGTATTTAAATTCTCCATGTCCAAAGCTGGATTTAACCTCCTCATATTCCCATTCTCAGCATCATCCACCTGCCCCTTCTTCTGTACTACTTCTCACAGTGAATGTCTGGGTGACACATTCCAGACATGTCCAGAAGCCTGGACATCATGGGTGACTCCTTCCCTGCACACTCATTATCATCTATCAATAATCAAGTCCTGTGCATTCTGTAAGACTCTCTCTTATCACTTCTCCTCAACCTTAGTCTGGGCCAACATCATCTCAGCACATTTATTGTGAAAGCGGCCTAAATGATCTCCATGCCGTTGATCTTGACCTACGTCAATCCATTCTACATGACAGAGGAAGAGTCATTTTATATAAATGCAAATCTGATTAAGTCACTCACCTACTGAAACCCTTCAGTGCTCCCTGTTGGCCTTAAGACCAAGTCTAAATTTTTAAATATGGCTTAAGGGCCTTCATTATCTGACTTCCAGTTACTTCTGTCATTTCTTCTTTCACTAATTGTTTTACTTTCCCTCTTTATTCCTGAGACTTTATTCTATTCCAAAACTCACCATGCTCTTTCACCTCTGGACTTTGACACATGTTGATTCTCTGACCCGAACATTCTCTCCTCCTCTGCAAGTCCCTTTGTACCTAGCTAACAACTACTCATAAGTAGCTTACATACTCAATTAGAACAGGGACTGTGTTTATTGCACACATTACTATATCCTTGGCACCTAGTGCAGTGCCTGGTACCTACCACACTGATATGGAAGCCCACTAGTCATAAGTGACTAGTGAACATGTGAAATATGCCAAGTCTGAATGGAAGCATGCTGTACATATAAAATACACACTTGATTTTAAAGACTGAGTACAATAAAGTATATAATGCTGCAATTTTTTATGTTGATTACTTGTTAATATGATGATATTTTGGACATATTAGATTAAAATACTTTACTAAAATTAATTTTCCATTTACTTTTATTTTCTTAATATTGGCCAATTTCACATTGGAATTTGTTGGAAATTTTTAAATTACATATGTGGCTCATGTATATTTTTATTGGAAAGCTCTGTCTAATAAATATTTGTTGAATGAGTAAAGGTAATTGAATAAATGAATAAGAGAAACGCCCAGTTTCCAAATTTGGCTCTTGTTTCTTCGGAAACTTTTTCTAAATCTGAGTTAAGTGCTCCTTTTAGATTTTTCCAAAACACTCTGTAATTCCTCCATTATGATAATTATCACATTGCACCAAAATGATCTTTTTAGGTCCATGAGGGCAGGTGCTGTAAGTATCTTTTTCAACAGTGGATCACCAGTGCCTGGTGTGGTACATAGTGTATAGTAAACACTCAAAAAATGTTTGATGAATGTGTCAACTAAGAGGCCAATGGTCATGCGATAAGAAAAAGAGAAACACAAATAATAACAGTGATGATGATGATGATGATGACAATAATGATAACTGCTATGATTTTATAACTACTCAGTAACAGGTGCTCTACATTAATGTATAACAGGCCCTGGGGGGAGCCTAAAGGCTTATTGACCTGACACCAGAGGCATGAGGGTTACTGACTCTCATTCCAGTGTGGCAGCTCTAGTTAAGGAAAGGATAGGCCTGGAGAGGTTCAGGCCCACATGTGAGGGCTATAAGAGTGCCTGAGGGTACTGTTCTGTTCTGCTTTTCTGTAGTCATTGGTTATGATCCTGGTTCTGGGGAAGTGGTGCCTGGCACCAGTCCTGATTAATGTTAAGTATAGAACTCTTGAAGTCTTGGGTACATAGACTGGACGTGGAGGCAGGCAGCAAGATCTAGCTCCTCCTTTCTCACTTGTTCTCCTCAACTGCAGCCTCCTGCTGATGCCATGCTAGCAGTAAGCCAGAAGCAAGTAACTGCCTGCAATTGAGAGATGTCAGTCTCTCTTCTCTATTCCTGAATGTGCTGACTTCTTTCTGTATCATATTAAAGAGTAATCCTTTTACATTTATCTCAGTTTTTCATTGTGTCTAATCTTTCCATCCATGTTAACCTAGACTTGACATTCATCAATTGATAGTTATGTAGTGTATTAGCTCCAGTACTCACAATAACTAGACTAGATGTTATCCTCATTTGGCTGAAAAGGGAAATAAGCTAAAAATACAGAAGCAAATGTTTCAGAGTCATATTGTAAGCAAGTGGTATGACTGGAACCCAGTTCTGCTGGAGTCTAACATCCATGCTCTTCCCATTCCTGTCTCTCTAAGGTGCATGATACAATGAAAAGTCAATGTCCAGTGGGTATTCTTTTCCCTACAAGGACTTAGTGAAAAAGCTCGGAAAGGGGAACAGAGGTAACTCACAGTGGCATGATTCAACGACTTCAGGTGGTGTCCCAAGCTCCCCAGATGTGCTGAAGGAATTCATCACAACCTACTGAGTATCCTTACACTTGTTCTCCATCTTTGCCTTGATTGTGTTTTGATTGTGTTCTCCATCTTTGCTTTGATTGTGGCTCATATTCAACCCTCCTAGGAAGTTTTGCTGTATTAGCTTACCAGGTAGTATTTTCCCATTATCACTTTACCTTTGAGGTCAGGCTTGGTGCTCTGGTCATGTCCTCTTTATTCTGGAATCTTGATCCCACCCTACTTCTCACTGATATTGTCCAGTTTATTTCTAAACCACCAAGTTCTCATACTTGTCTGAGGCACTTCCATAGGGATAGGAGCACTTTGGTCACAAAAACTCTAGGAAGAGATCATCAGGGTCAGGGGAAGAAAAAAAGGGCTCCCTTGAGACTGCGAGTAGACAGCAAAGAATAGCAATGTGCACCTGAGCCTATCTGTGAAACTGGTGTGCATCCTTTATGACATAAAAATGACATAAAAATAAGATCCACTTATTTTTGTACTTCTGCTCAACCCTAATGAGGTTTGTGTTTTGAATAAAGTTAGTGTACCTACCTCTTTCTTATTATCTTAAATATTACTCACCCGTAGTTTTCCCTAATTTGTAAAGAAAAAAAGCATAAAAATCACCATTTCATAGTATTGGTGTGAGGGTAAAGGAAATGTGGTACACTATTTGGAATATAGCAGTATCTCAACAAACAGTAGCTAGATCTTAAGTACGTACTTTACATGGTTCAAGGCATCTCTTAAAATTCATTCTGCTAGGAGCTTCTGAGAAGAGCAAAGTCTAGGATGGGCATAATGAAAATAATAAGAGGGAAAATCAAAACAGAAAGGAAGGAAAGAAGTTCTAATTAAGCTTTTCCATAAAAAAATTTTGAAGATGGATGGACCATTCTGTATAAATCACAGCAAATATTCTTCAATAATATAGACCAAGCTTGTTCCAGTTTGCAATTATAAGAGACTGCAATTTATAACTTCTTATTCTGGTCTAGGGTTTGAATTAAATGTATAAGAGACAGTAATCTAATTTTGAAACATTCACAAAGGAGAAATCAGTGAAGACAATGATGGAGGAAATATCAGTGTTAGACTAGAGAAGGCATAGGTATGCCATACTTGAGAAACAGAGCAACACAGTGGCCTAGTTCATGGCAAGGAGAAGCTGGAAGAAAATGGAAAAATATTTCTGTGTGAACATACACAGGTTGTTGACATAGGCAATTTACAATCACTTTCTGGGAATTTCAGTGTGAGATAGGACCCTAAGGGAGATTTTATCCCCTTTGAAAAGGCAGTTTGTATACTGAAAAAAAGTACGACACATACAAATATATATTTCTTTTCAATTAGACTTTCATTTATAAATGTTAATCTCAACAATAAAATCCATAAACTCGAGAGAAGAGATGAAAGACTATACTTAAAAGAGAAAGATATATAGTGACTTGGGCAGTCATTTAACTTACCTCATGATCTCAGTTTCCTCTCCACCACAAATTTTGTGAGAATTTAAAAAATATGACAAAGAGTCATTTGTAAATAACATCAACAACAATAATAGTAACAGCCACTTTTGGAATTTCTGAGCTCTATGTACAAGGTACTATTCAGCACTTTCCATACTTTTTGTTCACATAATGCTTCTGATGAGGCTATGAGATAGCATACTATAACTATTCCCATTGTGGTGATGAGGACATTGAGGTGAAGATAAGGTTAGGTTATACAACAAGCTAATGAGAGAAAGAGCTGAGATTCAAAGTAGGACTGTCTGACTCAGAGTTTAATGTTGCCTTTCCCACCATGGCAGTCTATGGATAGTAGTTACCGAAGCTGTTATGACTGTACTTCTTGGGTAGCCCCAGAAACCTGACCAACCTGACACAGACATGTAAGCAAAATACAACAGCTGAAATGAGACACCGCAGGACTAAAATGGGAAAAATCCGAAGTTTAAGGTTAAAAATAGATAGATGCTTCACTCACTTTATAAACGCCCTGGCCATAGCTCTTGTATCCATGGTTAAACAGTTGGACACATGGCCTGGGTAAATTTCACCAGAAGGGGAAGAGGCTGGCTGTGTCTCACTCATAAAAGAAAGCCACAGGGAATGGCTAGGATAAAAGAGGAGACAAAAAGCATGTCAACAGAGCAGTGAGGGCACAGTGGGGCAAAGTGAAAGAGAAAAGAAACATCCTAATTGTTAACAGAGAGAGGAAAACAGGCAGAAGTTAGCAGGGTAAAGGCTGCCTGGTGACAGTGTCCTCTGGGGAGCAAGAAAAGAGACTGCAATTCAGAGCAACTTGGGGGCACTTCGTTAGATTTTATTAAAAGCACAACTGTACGGGCACTGAATGTGAATTTTTGTCACCAGTTTTCCTTAATGTTTTCCGGAAATGCTTTTCCCTCTAAAAGTTAAAGAGCTTAAAATTTATTTGAGGTTGTGAAGAAGAATCTTAAAATTAAAAGCTCTCGGAGGTAGAGTTCTTCCATAAAATTAGTAGAAATAAACGCTAATTTTTTCCATTATGATCCTGGAGAGAAAAGGTAGACAGAGCTTGTAGGGGAAAGCAATCAAGAAGATTTTTAAAGACAGGCCTTCCAGGTGCCAGCCAGGGAGCTTGATGGAGGCTGGACCTGAGCTCTCTTAACCTTAAATAAGACTATTACCCAACGATGTCAAACATGGACTTGCTTTCTATGTCAAGAACAAATCACTTCTTAGTGCAAGTTGGTGCAACTTCTTTGAAGAGCAACTTGGGGACATCCATCATGTTAAGAGTTAGCAATCCCAATTCAAATAATTTTGTCTATAAGACATACACAGACGTGTGTGTGTGAAGATATGTGTTACACTTTATTTATAATACTGAAAAACTGGACAACCCAAATGGTCATCAATAAGAGATTAGTTACATAAATGATGCTGTGTCGTGCAAGGAAATATTATGCACCTCTTAGCCATTTTGGCAAAGTAAAAAGATCTTTATAATATATTCATTAAAAATAACAGTATATATAAAATGAATGACTTCATTGGTGTTAAATGGATTACACATAATTTAATATCCTTTTGTGTGCATAAAAAGTTCTAGAAAGATTCATTAAAAGTTGTTTTTATACTGGTGGGGTAGAGCTAGGGCACACTTGAAATAGGAGAAGTTTCAATTTTCATTTTATATCTTTCTGTACTGTTTGCATTTTAAATCATGAGCATGAATTTTAAAACACAATATTTAAAAGCTGAAAAGATGTTTCTCTGTGAAAAAGTATAGTTTAAAATGGAATCTCTTTAACATTAAAATACAAATCCATATGCAGAAACTATAGTAAAATGGAATCAATACATTAATAATTTTTTATCCTCTATGACCAACTAGAGTTTATCCCAGAGATTTAATAGAAGTTTAATATTAGAAAATCTATCAACAAAATGCATTACATCATTAGACAAAGGAAGAAGAATTACATAATCATCTTACTGAATGCCAAAGGACATTTGGTATGAAGAAAAAAAGTGATTAAAAAAACTATTTATAAATAGCAGACTTCTATAATGGGTAAACAATAAGTATCTCAAAACAACAGCCAACATCATCATTGGAATGATGGAGACATTCCAATTATGTGGAACATTTTCTAATTTTCAACTTTTATGATGTTTATGTCCGAGATTCAATAAAGAAAAAAAATAATAGTTTCAGAATCTGTCTAAACAATTCCTCTGAGAACAGTGAGAAGGGTAAATAGGTGAGCTTGAGAAATAATCCTCAGTACAGAAAAAGACCCAGACTTAGCCCCAAATCAATAGACTAAGGCATTGTTTTAGAATTCAGTCTATTCCGTGGCCTTGTTTGAGAACACTGAAACTCTTCTCATGGAGGACTCTAAACTATCTTTATAAAGTCCTTCAATATGACCCAATAAGAAATGACTGAGCATTTACTCTGTGATCGAGGACTGTGTTGGCTTAAGGCTTTCAAAATAGGAAAAAGGTAAGAAAGGGGCCTGTGGACACTGAAAGCTTCCGGGAAGATGTCAAGATTTGAGATGAGGTCGTGGATTAGAACCAATTCCAGTGTTACAGGACTGCTAAGCGCAGATGACTTTTAGTGTGGTAGAGAATGGCTGCTAGGAGGATAGGATGCACTTTGAAGCAGTCTTTAATGTTTACCTAAGTGTAGAAAGATGTGAAGGTGGCAGTGAGGAGTCAGGAAAGAAGGAGCAGCTTCTATGGAAAAATGCTGTGAGGCAAGAAGCAGCACCAAGGAAAACCAGGGTTCCATTTAGACAAGAAGAGTGAAGAGAATGTTGAGTGGCAAGTGTGAAAATATAGGTGCATTTGTTCACAATGAGACATAAGTGACAGAAACTGAGAGAAGATAAAAGGTCAGGTTTTAGGGTTCAGGTAGATTAGAGGGGATGGCTTTTCATTCATTCATCAAGAATCCCAAAAACAGGAAGCCTCATTGGAAGTAACCAATTTTAAATATCCCAGCTTTAACACATTGACACCGGAACTGTCCAAGGGCACTAGCAATTGTTAAGCAGCAATTCACGGCTTGGATTGAGGGCTGGAACCCCTCACTTTGGCACTTCCCACATCTTACCCCACCATTGCCAAAATCTGCCCCTGTAAGTACATTCCATGTACAAGGCACTATGTAGAAGATAATGGAAAGAATCAGGGGGCACAGCCCTCTGCTTTCAAAAAATAGGACCACTAAGATTTGTGTCAATGATTCTTAAACATTAGCATCACCAGAATTACCTGGAAGGCTTGTTAAAAGTCAGTTTGCTGGGGTCTGAGGCAGGGGAATCGCTTGAACCCAGGAGGTGGAGATTGCAGTGAGCCGAGATTGTGCCACTGCACTCAAACCTGGTGACAGAGCGAGACTCTGTCTCAAGAAACAAACAAACAAAAAATACAAAAAAAGTCAGGTTTCTGGGTCTCACACCAAAGTGTCTGCTTCACTAGGTCTGGGGTGAATCCTGAGAACTTACATTTCTAACAGACCCCAGGTGATGTTCATGCTGCCAGTTCAAAGACCACATCTTGAGAACTACTTGCCCAAGGGAGACAGCTGTAAATAACTTGGGAACTCAGAGCGTAGAGATATTTATTTATGGAGATTAAAATCAGACCGTGAATAAAATTTTGGTAAGTTCCCAAAATAATGACTTTAAGGCCAACAAGGTTCTCTGAAAAATGCATGTGGTTAATGTACATTTTGCAAAAGAAAAACCAGTTCCTAAGTAAACGCAAAAAAACTGGACATTATATACTGCCTTGATTCAGGCTTACCCAAGCATTCGAATCAAGATTCTAATTATCTTTACAAAATCAGATCCTGCAGCACAAGATTCACAGGACAAGTCCATGGTCACTGCGTGTGTGGGCCAGTCTAGGCTACAGGATACATCTTTCCTCCTCAAGCCTTCCTGGGAAAAGAAAGTATCCATAACAGATAAAGTTCTATAGCAGATTGAAGTTTACAAGTACTTTTACATATGTTTAACTCAGAGACCAATTGAGAAACATGTAAGTGTGCTTGTAAGCTGCAAAGTGTATTTAAATATTAGTTACCTTCATAATTTGATTTGTACAGATTCCCAAGCACGAGTATCACTATCTACCTTTACCCATAAATTAAGTGAGTGCTATAGTTTGAATGTTTGTCCCTTGTAAAATTTACACTGACACTTAACTCCCAGTGTGGCAGTATTGAGAGGTGAGGCCTTTAAAAGATGATTGGGTTATGAGGGCAAAGCCCTCATTAATGAATGAATCCATTCATGGATTAATGGATCAGTGGGTTTTCACAGGAGTGGGACTGGTAACTTCATAAGAGGAAGAGATATCTGAGCTAGCACACTCAGCCTCTTCACCATGTGATGCCCTGCACTGCCTTGGGACACTGCAGAGCGTTCCCGCCAGTAAAGGAACCCTCACCAGATGTGGCCCTTGACCTTGGATTTCTCAGCCTCCATTATCCCATAAGAAATAAATTCCTGGCCAGACGCTGTGGCTCATGCCTATAATCCCAGCACTTTGGGAGGCCGAGGCGGGTGGATCACCTGAGGTCAGGAGTTTGAGAGCAGCCTGGTCAACATACTGAAACCCTGTCTCTACAAAAAATACAAAAAATTAGCTGAGCCTGGTGGTGCATGCCTGTAATCCCAGCTACTCAGGAGGCTGAGGCAGGAGAATTGCTTTAACCTGGGAGGTGGAGGTTGCCGTAAGCCAAGATTATACCAATGCACTGCAGCCTGGGCAACAGGAGTGACACTCTGTCTTAAAAAAAAGTGGTGGGGCGGGGGGAGAAAGAAATTCCTTTTCTTCATAAATTACCCACTTTCATGTACTCTGTTATAAGTAACAGAAAACAGGCTAAGACAGTGAGGCTACATAGGAAAAGTGATTTGACTATGGTCAGAAAGATTCCAAGTAGCAGAGATAAAATAAAATTAAGATAGGATTTTACTTCTAAATTATGTACTGTATTAGAAGATATACCAGAAATGTCAAACTTCGCTCTCCTGCTTCATCTATAGCCACCAATGACAGTCCTGGGTGACCATGTTTTATATTATGTCATTCTCTGCTCTCTCTTTTTTCTCCACCTAACCCCATAGCACCTCGATAGTTCACTGGACTAGAGGTGGGGACCTCACTATGAGTAGCCATTGCATATGCCTAGGATACTGTGGTTCTCAAACTTAAATTTGCATTACAATCACCTGAAGTCTTGATAAATCAGATCACTAGGGCCTCACCCCAGAGTTCCTGATTCAGTAGGTCTGGGGTGGGACCTAATAATTTGCATTCCTAATGAGTTCCTGGATGATATTGATGCTGTTGGTCAGGGGACCAAACTGAGAACTCTTAAATTACAGGATAGTGAGGACAATCAGATTCCCTTTCTTCAAAATTTGAACCTAGAAATTCTGAGAGCATGAGGTACTTAAGAATGAAAGAGGAAAATGAAATGAAACACAAAGAGAGGATTAATAAGAGCTATGAGGAATTATGGCAGTCTAGATTTATAAAGGAAGAGAAACTATAAAGTGGTAAAACAATGTGGCACAGAAGTGGTTTTCAGAACAGCAGAAAGAATGGGGCAGTTGATGACAAAACAGACCAAAGCAACCATGCAAAGGCACTGGTGCTGAGAGAGCTTCATGGCATGGGCATAAAGACCCCAGAAACCTCCTGACAAGGCCTCTACCATTTCCAAGGAACCAGAACACTCCGATTCCTCTACTTTCTTAGTCTTGGTTATTTGACTTCTTGTGAATGCCCTTGCAATACTCCCTGCCCTATTAGATGTGATAACTGTGATCGTTAATTTTTGTGTCAATTTGACTATGCCATGGGGTGTCCAGATTAAGCCTCGTTTCTAGGCATGTCTGTGGGGATGTTTCTGAGTGAGCTTAGCATTTGAACTGATGGACTTAGTAAATTAGATGGCCCTCCCGAATGTGGGTGGGCATCTTCCAATCTGTTAAGTGCCTGAAGAGAGTAAAAAGGCAGAAGAAGGAGTACTTTACCCTATCCCTTCCTGCCTGATTGCTTGAGCTGGGATATCAATCTTTTGCTCTCAGCACTTCTGATTCGTAGGTTTTTAGACATAGACTGGAATTTTCACCATTGGCTCTCCAGTTCTCAGGTCTTAAAACTACACTACTGGCTTTCCTGGGTCTCCAGCATGTAGCCAGCAGATTAGAAAACTTAGCCTCTATAACTACTTGAACCAATTTCTTATAATAAAATCATATATATTTAAATCATATATATATGGTAAATCTATATATATGATTTATTATATATAATGATATATATATCAGTTCTATTTCTCTGGAGAATCCTGACTAATAAGAAATCTGTCTCTTTCAAAGACAGGGCTCCACATGATCAGGAGAGAAGCCCAGAACATTTTTCAATAATCTATCCTATTTATGAAATCCTAGTATTGCAGTCCATAGACTTGGAAACTAGCATTGTTCATCAAAGTAAGGTGGTTGCAGAGTCACCCCAGATCATCAGGTTCCTCAGGACGAGGCCATTCGCTGTCCTCTGGGGCTAACCAGTTGCCTCCATCTGCAACCGTCAATTTCTCCAGTTTGTTGCCCTGACAGGTACTTGGCACATGGTCATTCCCCAGTCGTATGACCTCTCCATGGAAAGCAATCTGTGTCCTAAATGATTGCCAGCATAACCTCCCAGCATGGTTAAGGCCTGTGAAAATAACAGCCAGAGAGTTTAAAAAAAAAAAAAAAAAAAGGTAAACTATAGTTCCTAATATTTTTAATGACTAGTTGCATGATTTAGGGTAATTACTCTTTAAAAATATGAAGGACAGTTTTATCGATAAGGTGGAAAGTGTGTCTAAATTACAGATAGATTTACTTGCCAATGCCAGTCAATGTGGTGACTTCCTAGAGTGCTGTCAAGAAAAGGATAATGAGCCTGTGAGCCTGTGTCCATCAAGGGTGCAATGATGGGTTAATAATGTCTGTCATGGCATAGAAAGGGGATAGGGGGATTAAAATGCTATCATAGGTCCCCTATATCTCTTTTCCATTTATCCTTTTTTTTTTTTTTTTTTTTTTTTTGAGATGGAGTCTTGTTCTGTTGCCCAGGCTGGAGTACAGAGGAACAATCTCAGCTCACTGCAACATCTGCCTCCCAGGTTTAAGCAATTCTCGTGCCTCAGTCTCCCAAGTAGCTGGGATTATGGGCACCTGCCACCACGTCCAGCTAATTTTTGTATTTTTAGTAGACACGGGGTTTCACCATGTTGGCCAGGCTGGTCTCAAACTCCTGACCTCATGACCTGCCCACCTCGGTCTCCCAAAGTGCTGGGATTACAAGTGTGAGCCACCTCATCCAGCCTCTATTTCTTAATTCTATGATTTTATGTTATTATCTCCAATGTGAATGTACCAAACATATATTTACCTCTAAGATGTTAGATTGATTTTTCTTGTAGGGTCAACTCTCTGCTTCTTTTCCTCCTGTTGGGTCTTGAGGCCCATTTTTTCTCAGGTGAATATTACAATACTGCAGCTCACAGCCTTAAAGTGCACAGCAAATGCATAATAATATAGCGTCTGCTAAACACTTCATAAAAAGTAGCATTAATAATCCATGCCACATCTTTGTTTGCTTAAAAAAACCTACATGTGCCAGACGGATTCAGAACTCCAGAGGAAGGGAGCAGCAGCCCTGTGACCACTGCCACTGGATCCAGATGAAGTGGCTGCAAGAATAGACTTTTGATGAAAACCACATTGATTTTCCCTATTTTGTTTTCTTTTATTTATTTATTTTTTCCAGAGCCTCCTTAAGAATGGTGTCGGGTTATTTTGATGCACTATGGCCCTGTTTCTGTAGAAACTATATCAGCATAAAATTACACAGCAGAGAAAATCATTAGGTCTAAACATTCTTTCAAAGTGCATTAGAAAGACAGCACTATTTATCTTGTGCTGTCAATGTCAACGGGCTGCCTCTTCCTGGGCAAATCACCTCTCTGAGCCTCAGTTTCCTCATTTGTCAAAAAGGGGGGTACAATAGATGAATTCTCAGGTCTTTTCTAGCTGTGATATTTTATGAATTGTATCATCTTCACTACAAACAATTGCTACATGGAATTGGGAAATTAAATGTATTTTGAAAAGAACTACCTTGTTATATCTATAATTAAAAATTTGAATTGTTCTTTATCAATGAGAATCCCATCAAAAAATAAAATTGAATAGGTTCTATTTTGGATACGTTCAACCCAGTGGCATACCCTTCCCTGGTTCTCAAACTTGAGGTGGTGGGGGAGAGGATGGAGTTTCCACCAAGGATAAATTTACCACTATTTGGAGACATTTTTGGTTGTTCCAACTGGGGCCAAGAGACAGAGTTATTCCTGGCATCTAGTTTCTAAAGTCAAGGTATGCTACTAAACATCTTACAGTGTACAAGAAAGCTCCCTGCAACAAAGAATTATGTTCCCCAAAATGTCAATAGTACTAAGGTTGGGAAATCCTGGATTAACTCCAACTCATGGCAGCAGAGTTCACAAAGATTTTGAGGGTGGGGAATGAGAGCTTCAACCGGATGTATAAAAAAGTTTATTTCAATTAACACACATTAAGTTGTGTGACTCATGTCAACTACACCAGGACAAATTATTCACTACACTACAATATAGTAAAATATTAAGAGTTTCTAAATATTACAACATAATAAAAAAATCACACTTAGCAATTTCTGAGCTGATGAATACTACTAGGAGCAAGTCATTTTTTATGGTCACATGCTTTGCTTGTATGAAGTTTAATCTCCCATAACTTTATTTTTAACTTTTTTCAAGAAAAGCTGCAAGATCCTCCTTAATTATTATTAGATGCAATAAATAAAACAGTTTTCTATTTTCCAACCTCATTCAGCTAAAGTACAAGAATGGAAAAGCTTGTCAAAGGAATGTGCCTTCTATTTTGGAGGAGAACCAAAAGTACCTTCCTATATCTAGCACGAAGATTGCCAAAATGGAAGCTGAAATGAAAACATATTTTTGCTATTCTGCTAAATTTTATTTTTGCATGTTAACTATCTTTAGAGGATTGGAAAGACTCCCACAGAAAAACTACTATACCTTCTTTTCTCCATGACAAAAGAGAGGCAAAGATTACTACTTTTTGTGCTAAACCCTTGAGATTGGAAGACTGCTATTACAGTAGTATAACCTAGCCAATCCTGAGTGATACACTCAGAAACTGGACCACTCGCTAGGATAGGCCAACAAATTAGAGCTCACACTGTCTTCAGAGTATGGTAATATCTAATATTTTAAGTAATATAATTTAGAATTACAAACATGTAAATCCTAAATGTTGCTTTTTATATACACTCTGTGCCTCTTAGCTGTGCAGTAAATGGGGTCTGAGAAACTCCCCAATCAGTGTCCCCACTGGCAAAACTTTAATCCCAGGTACTGACTGTCATCCTTCTAAATGGTGGAGACAAGATGATGAGTGAACATATTTTCACAAAGCATCCCAAGTAGATCTCTTTATTAAGTGATGACGGATCTGGGTTTGAGTGGTTTCTTTTTTCCACTTAAATTCATCCAAAGCACTAACTTTCCTCTATAAGTTTTTCCTTTGTTTTATAAAGGAACGAATATCAAGCATCCCTTCTCGATAGTGACCGTCTCTGCTTTATATTTCTGTGATACCATTTGCAGGGTTTTCTGGGACAGAATTAGCAAGTTTGATTAACGATTTGACCTAATCTCTGCTCATGTATTATTTTACTGTTTTCTGTACCCTCTTAATGACAGGCTTTTCATAGTCACAAAGCCCATGATAAAAATTTTATAAAAGAACTGTATCATTTATTAGGACTTCTCCATCTGAAACTTTACTTCAGTTAGAACCTGAAATACCCAGCCCCATCCCATCCCAGACTGCCCCCTGCCATAAATAGCTAACCCCATCCTACCCCAGTCCACAAATATCCAACCCCACTCCATCCCAGCCCACTCCCTGTCAACTGCCCAGTTAAGGCAGGTTGTTACCAAGTTGTCCATTTTCTTTTATCAGTGGAAATCTGATTTGTAAATTCTAAAACTTTTGGTAGGTCACTCCTCAAAGGCATGCTCTTCCACTGCTCTTAAAATAGTATTTTTTTTTTTTTTTAGAAACTGTGAATAATTTTATTCTTTACTATGGTAAACTCTCACAAATCCAATACTAGGTCTTAAACTAGAGAAGTTAGAACTCAACAGAAAATTTTGGCCTAAAGAGCCGACAGTAGCTCCATGCAAGGAAGACCCAAGACATCTAACCAGAGCAAATGGAAAATCGGAATAGGCCCAAATATCTGAAACCCCATCTGTCCTCAGAGTGTGCAGTTAAAAACAACATGGATGGCAGAATGTATAGTAACTCGTTGTTTACTTGTGATAGGATACAGTAATTTATCTATTTACAAATCTGTTTCTTCTGGACTGGAATGTGAGCTCTCGAGAAAAGGGAATGTGTCTTATTTATCACCTGAAGGCCTTGAACAGTGCATGGCACATAGAAGGTATTTGATTCACTGAATAACTACATAAATGAACACTAGTTTTTCAACTTGATTTATCTGACCTATATATACTGTTCTGTTCTGCCCCTTACATTGACTTTTGCATTAAGAAACTATCACTAAAAATTTCTAACAACTTTAGAAAATGTTTCCCTTTCCAATCAGAGCCCTATGGCAATATCTATTTTGTTGATGGTGTTCTTAGGAGGATATCGAGACATGATCTTAAGACTAAACAAGAAGAAATTGTAAGAAATTAGGGTTGTACATAAAGGACAAAAAGTGACAAATCATTGAAATGAGAGTCCCAAACATCATTTCAGAGTACCCAGACCTTTTCTTCTGTGGAACCCAAATGAACCACCCCCTGACCCCGCCCGCCCCAAGGTTTCTTTATTTCATGACCTCTCAATGGCCATTCTGGCCCTACGATAATATAAAAGGGATGGCATTAGGGAGAAAGTCTAACCACCATTACTCTGCTATAAAACAAGAGTAAAAATGCCAAGCTACACATCGAAAAATAAAAATAATGGAGATTATAAAGTACTTTGCAAACATAAAGGACTCTAGCAAGCTGAATAAGAGACATCCAACAGAGCCACTGCATTTGACAGGATTTTCTTAAAATAACAAGGGGGGAACATTCTGTATAACAGAATAAACAACTATTGCAAGTGTCCTGGAAATCCATATGAAGCATCTGAATTTTACAATAAAAGCTGTTTTCTGTCTCTTTCTCACTTCCTCTTTCCCTCTCTCCATATGTCCATCTATTCCTCTTGCCTTTCCTCCCTTTTGTAGTCTTATTCCTATTAAAATATGATAAAAATTATCTAAAGTAAAGAAAATAGCATCCAATTTACTTAAGACAGAGCAAAACTTCACAGAGTTCTTTATCATTTTAAGTAGTGGAAAGCTTTTAAGAGGAGGCTTAAGTAATTGAAAGCCAAATTACTTCCAAATATACTAGCTTAAGGTATCTGGGTGAGAGTGATTGCAAAAAAGGGCCTTGTAGAAGATGGATTGCACTAATGACCATACTGCATCTTTCATTGCAATGTGACTTGGCAGCTCCTTGCGTCAAGATGGGTAGTTTGTGTGCTCATTTCTTTTTAATGTGGACTGGCCTTTGTCCAAAAGAATATGGCAAGAGTGACAGTGTCAGTTCTGAGTGTTAAGGGCTTTATATGTTTGCACTCTCAATCTCAAAATCCTCACCACTGTCACAGAATAAGCCTGGGTTAACTCACTGGAAGATTTGAGAGACTATGTGGAGATCCACATTGTCCTAGTTAAGAACAATATCAATGAATAGTAAATGTTCAGCCAACTCTTCAAATACATGAGAGAGTCCAGGCAATATCAGTGGAGCCTCCTACCTAACACACAACTTACCCTGGACACCTGAGTTATTTCGGCTGTGACCAGAAAAAAACATCCAGCTGAACCACAGACTTCTAAGCCATGAAAAATGCTTACTGTTTTAAGCCCCAAAGTTTTGGAATGGGTTATTAGACAGAATATCTAACTGATATAGGCCTTATCTTTATTTCCTAACTGCTTGATTAGTTGATTTACCTGACATTTATTAACTTCAATGGAGTTGATACATTCCAAGATCCTGGACATACACTTTGTACCTGCTACATTATAACTGATAATTGATACTTGGAGCAACATCTGTGATGCCAAAACAGCCTTCCTATACTCAGAGGGATGTTCATAGCCTTTATGATGATCACAATCCCTAGTCACAACTCATGGATACCCTATGCTGTTATTAACATTAAAGAGGTAATGTCCAAGCATGAACAAAACTGTGAAGTATAACATGCAAATTGGCAACATCGTTTCATCAGTTATCTGTGATGAAGTCTTCTTTTCCCTCACAGTTATGAACATATTTAAAGACTTAATCAGACAATCTCTGTTGGCAGGAAAGAGTGAGAAAAGCTCTAAACCGGTCAGAGACTACTGTCCTTATAAGAACAATGGGAAATCTAGAAAGTGTGCAAACATTTGTGTGAATGTCCAAACATGCATTTTTTACTGAAAAATTGTCCAGTATCCACTCTGAGCAGCTGATAGAATTACTAGACAGAAAATCAGCAAGGATATAGAATATGTGAACAACATTGTGCACCAACAGTATCTACTTGACACAGAACACTTCACCCAACAACAGCAGAATTTGCATTTTTTCAAGTACATATGGAACATTCACTAAGATAAAACACATGAAGGTCATTTAAAAACTCAACAAATTTCAAAGAATTGAAGTCATACAGAGTGTGCTCTCTGACTGTACTGTAATCAAATTAGAAATCAATCATGGAAAGACAACTGAAAAATCTCTAAAAACATGAAAATTAAGCAAAACATTAAATAAACCACAAGTTAAAGCAGAAAAGTCTCAAAAAATTAAAAGTACATAGACCTCAATAGAAACAAAATACAACATTACATAAAACATAAAATTACATTTTAGGGAACACAGCTAAAGCAGTACTGGGAGAGAAACTTATAGCACTAAATGCTTACATTGGAAGCAAGAAAAACTCCTTAATCTAATCGAATCTAATCTAATCTAGTTTCTATTTAGAAAAGTCTAATCTAAGTTTCTACTTCAAAATTTTTTTTTTTTAATTGTAACATTTAGTGATTGCAATAATGGCTTTGAAGTTCCAGGAAGAAGTCAGTTTTCCAAATTTCTTCTCATGTACATAGCTGTTACTCTCCATTATTCTCTGTTCCTAGATAATATTATTGGTATTATTCCTTAAGCTGTTTCTTTAAATATAAAAATCATGATAGACACTCAAAAAACTTTGGAGAAACAGAACACCACAAAGAAGAAAACAACTTACAAGATGAGAAAAGAAGCCCCTAACAAGTGAAAGAAAAAAAATGATGAAAATAGAAATTAATGGAATTGAAAACAGAAAAAAAAAAAAAAAGGGGAGGGGAGAAAAAATCAAATAGAACCAAAAGCCAGGTTCAACTGATAAAATTTTAGTAACACTGACAAAAATTAAAAAGAAATAAGACATAAATTATCAATATATTGAATGAAATAAGGGATATCACTATAGATCCTGCAGTGTTAAAAAGATAATAAGGAAATATTAGAAGAAATAGATCAATTACTTGAAAACTAAAAACTACCAAAATTCAACCAATATTAAATAGACAACGTGAATAGGTCTATAGCCATCAAAGAATTTGAGTTTATAATTAAAAAGTTCCCAAGTGATAAATCTCCAGGGTCAGAGGGTTTTATTTGATAATTCTACCAAACGTTTGAAGAAGCATTTACAGAAATTTTACAAAATCTCTTTCAAAAAATGGAAGAGGAGGGAATACTTTCCAACTCATTTTATGAGACCAGTGTTACCCTGATACTAGAACCAGACAAAGATAAAAGGAGAAGGGGAAATGGAAGAAGGAGGAGAGAAGGGAAAAGAGAGGGAAAAGGGAGGGGGAGAAAAGTACTAGTATCGCTCATGAACTCATATGCAAAAATCTTTAACGGGATATTAGCATATCAGAGTCAACAATATATGCCCTTATGCCCCATTAAGAAACGAATTGCTGCCAAGCTGCATGAACTCTTAGTACCTTCAATATCTGCCTTAGTTGCAAAGAGCTGCCTTGCCCAAGGTGACACTCCTCCTGAAGCAGTTCCATGTGGTGAATGAGAAAGGTTGGGGCATAAAGACCTACTTATTTTAGTGCAATGCAAGATATTTTGACAAACCTGTTTTAAGAACTGGGATATCAGGTAAGAAGTTGGTCAAAAGAACACTGGAGCATGAATGCCCTCCCAGATCTAATCAGCTGCCTTATGGGCTCCTCCCCTGCAGTGTGCCACCACTCCCAGGACTACTGTTCTCTGCAAAGAACATTAGTCAAAACTTTTTGTTCCACATCAAAACTTTACCCTCACACTCTACCTCTTCAACATTTATCTGTCCTCTATTCTATTTTTATTTGGCAAACACTCTGCTCATATACTTGTTCCAATGGAAAACATATGCATCAAATTCAGATGGTGTTAGTGACTAAATGTCTTTACATCTTTCAGGATCATCTGCATGCTAACATAATAATCCTAGGATACCACCACTTAACCCCAAGTAATAAGGATGTCTTTAAAAATTCCAGTGCCTAGGCTCTACTCTCAAGTAATTAAATCAGAATATTTTGAAATAGAGTCTAGCATCTGTTCTTTTTAAATCCCTACAGGTGATGATCATGCATAGTAAAAGTAAAGAATCACAGATTGAAACATATGAAAGGGGAAAATTTTATCCAATTATGGGATTCTCTCAAAAGAAAGAATCTATGTTTCAGTGCAGATATATTTGGCTCTACAACACTCAAGATACTAAAAACAGAATTACTTTAACGAAATTGTAGTATCAACGTCATCAAGTAATCTGAGCGATTTGTGTTCAGTGGACATCCATTACATTTTTGTCTCTTTCGTGACTTTGCCTTTGGGGAACAGGCCCTCTCCCAGCCTTCCAGTCACATGATTGTGATTCCCCTGCCAACAGAGTAAGCACATGACCCAGCATGGCCAGCCCCTAGACACAGAAATTGATCTGAAATAGAAAACATGACCCAAATAATATTATTAATGTGTTCTTTTGGAGAGATTTAAGTAAATACTGGGAAAAAGAAGTCCCTTCTCCTTTTCAGATAGTTATAACGAACGTGCTTGGAAAGCTGGAGCAAGCAGCAACATCTTTGCTGCCACATGAAAAGATTTATTGTGAAATGAAGTTGTCTCAGAGACAGCCACATGATAAAGAGAGTCGGAGTCTTGTTGACTGTGTTGGCACCCCTAGATGCAACCCCTTAGCCTTCCCAGTTATCTAGGCCAGTAAATTTCCTTTTTTCATAAACCAGTTCAACTTAGATCTCTGTTATGCAAAATCAAGCATATTCTAATATATGATGTGTTGCCGAGAATCAACTGAAGTAATCTCATCCTTTGAAATCCAACTAAAATTTATTTGTATCACCTACCCTCCATTCTATAGTAATCCATTTAACTTTCCCAAGATTACTATAAAACTTGGGAGGAGTTTTACTGTAAGATTACTGCAACTTGACAGGAATTTACAGTTTCCCTGCATTTAGCTCTAGGTCCTTATGTTACATCTGTGGAAACCTGATCATCCCAAGTAGATTTATCTTTATGCTACACTGATTCATCCAGAGAATTCAGCTCCTTTTCTTTGACATTGCCAGAAATCACTCACAAGGTGTGTGTGAATGTGCCTGTGCATATAGCTGAGGTTACTAAAATTTTAGAGTTATAAAGGGGCTTTATATTACAGAAAAAACAAATAACCATCACTGATTTTTAGATATACCTGTTTTAAAAGCCATTTAGAGTCCTTAATTCAAAGAGAAATCTACCACTAGTCACTGTTTTCAACCTTCCTTTGTTCCCAACTATATTGCTTGGTGCTCTTCCTCTTCCTTTGGACTTTTACACCTTTTCTAGCTTTCTTATTTTCCTGCTATCTCAGCCTTAGGCTACCCTACCCAGAAAGCCAACACCCCACTCTATTATATAACAAATTACCCTCATTCAATGAGTCTCATAGTCACTGTCTGAGCTGAACAAAAAGGCTATCTGCGCAGATATTGTGTTCATCAACAAAGAGGAATTGACAAAGCTTCTAAAATTTCAGTTTCACCTACTCTCTCCCCAATATGTCATAGTAAATTGAAAAAAGCCATATAGGTCACCAATGATGACAATGCTCCTGCCACCATCTGTCCCCCCACCCTCTCTTTCCCTTAGCAGGAAAGACAGCTATAACCAGTTTTGGTTTCAAATAACAATTTCCTCTCTCAAATACACATACGTTTTGATTAAGAGATCCTGAAGAACACCTCAGTTCTTCATTCTGTTGTATAGTTCTTCATTCTGTTGTGCAGACAGCATCATATGCATAGCAACTACTTAGTAAAACTGAAGAAATTTCGAGCAAAAATTTCCTGTAGTTGAAATGACCTGAGGTTATAAGCTGTAGTAGTCCTAGTCTGGAGGTTAGAGAGGGTCAGGGGCAGAAAGGCTGCAGAAGAAGCGAATAGGAACCTTTTCCTCTCTAGGATAGGGTTTCTGAACCTCAGCATGATTGGCATTTTGAACGGGATCACTCTTTGTTGTGGAGGGTTGTCCTCTGCATTGTAGGATATCTAGCAGCATCCCCGAGCTCTACCTATTAGATATCAGTAACACACACACTCACCCAAGTTGTGACAAGCAAAAATGTCTCCAGGCATGGCCAAATAGCCCATGGGGGACAAAATTGTTGCTGGTTGAGCAACTAACGGCTCTAAGGAATCACTGTTTGGGAATATACAACATAAAAGAAATGGACATAGATTACAATATCATAAAAAGTCGACATATAACCTATTCCATCCTAAAACAATGCATTAAACTTTAATTACCTTGACTATGTAGTTTTAAACGATAACCAAAAATCCAATTTAAATATTAAGGTAAAAAAGAATGCTTATTCACTATACTCATTTGTTTTAAAAGTAGTCTGGCACACACTTTTGGTAATGATATATACTTCGAAGCATACTGGGGGAATTAATACTTAGAAAGGGCTTTAAAGATAAGACCATATTAAAATTATTGTGAAGATTTTATAACCTATATTGTTTTGAAATGGATTTTGCTAAGAGATGTTCTGAATTTCTAAATGTAAAACCTCTATTCATCCCTCCCTAATTACTTGTTACTGGATTTTACAGATGTATGACTGGCTGTAGTGCTATGGTTATTGGTCTTTAACATTTAATACTCATAAAATTTTTGTTTACAAAAGGTGACCTATTATATTACACTGTCATAGCTAGTTTAGAATCTTCCCCAAGCCATACTGGATTCTTAATATGAGAACATAAGAAAAAGCCAAAAAAAAAAAAAAAAAAAAGAGAGAGATTGGATGTGGCCTAAGCCAGTGAGACCAAGATGGTAGGTGGCCAGAGGACTAAACTCCAAAGTACCCTAAGAAACATGACTCAAAAATTCACCCAGATCAAAATACTTGAGATTAGGTAGGCTGGCAGTGCTATGGTTCTGAGAAGTTTGTGTAACCTGGAAAATGTCTCCAAGGCATGACTGACAATATAAAGGGGCAGACCCACCGTGTAGAAATTGTAGTTAAGTTTGGATTTCATAGGCATCTCTTGAAGCTCACTGAAAACAGGGGTCAGAAGAGTAAGACTAATTCCACATCTATCCTGCTAGTGAGAATAAAGCTTCCAATACATCCCAGGTGGTCAAATCTGGTTCAGAAAATAGAAAGAGCTAAGGCTTCTGGAGGCTTAGAGGCTTCACTTGAGTGTGCTGGAGATGGCAGGCTACCTTTATATAGTAATTAACATGTTCTTGTGCTCTGTGGATCAACAGGGTAGTTTTCCGTAATTTTAAACATGGTTCTGTAGAGAGTGACTTATCCAAGAAGATCCTGATACTCATCAAGACAGTGGAACCAAAAAATATGACTGAATATTACTAACTACATATTTAAACACCTTTCATTAGAGACAAGTTCCTATCATTGACGCAGACATAAATGGGGAAATGGCATTATAAGGGCTAAGGAGAAAGGGAAGGAGAATGTATCTCTCAGAGAACACTGCAGAATAAACAATTCACCTCCAACATTTCTAATCAAGAGACAAAGGTACTTGACAAGAGTTGAGGCACTCAGACATTAGCAAGATTGGAAATCCATTACCACCTTTGGAGTCAAAGAAGTAACAGGATAAAATGAACATTTCAGGGGCTCCATGAGAGCTGTGTTTCTATCTCTCTTTATGATCTCAGATTCTACCAGAGACTCATGGCAGACAGGCTCTCTGGTGGAATCTGAAATTACACAGAGATGCAGCTACTATTAGAGACGGAAATTTAAAGCAGGGAGGGAACATGGAATGAAAGCCTGGCTTCTCTCTCCTTCTGTTGATATATTTCTGGTGTCATCCCTTGGCCATACCCTACTGGAAACCATGTGGCAAGGGAACTTAAATATTGCAGTGCAGAGGAGTCAGCCTTCAGTGTTCCAAATCAGGGGTATAAGGGCAGAAAGTGGGTCTAGGTGCGGAGTTAAATGGAGAACAACCAGCACAGAAATAAACAGTTATTGGACATTCATGTAAGAAGAAGACACTGGACTAGGCATTTGATCTAATTAAAGTCATATGTAGATATAATTGGTGAGTGATTTGGGGAAATCTTTCCCCAAATATTTTCCCTCTCAGTCTGAAATTTCCACTATTCAGTAAGAGTTGGGTTTATACTGGTGCTCTGACAGTCTTTTGGAAGAATAGCTCTTTGTACAGAAAGGAAACACAGTTTGGCAAATGTTTTCCAAATATCACTCTTGAAGGGGGAACAGGCACATCACATGGTGAAGGCAGGAGCGAGCAAGAGAGAGAGTATGTGTGTATCGGGAAAGCGGGGGGTGGGGAGCACACACTTTTAAATGACCAGATCTTGTGTGAACTCAGAATGAGAGCTCACTTAACACTGAGAGGATGGCCCAAGCCATTCATGGTGCATCCACCCCCATGATAAAAACACCTCTCACCAGGGCCCATGTCCAGCATTGGGGATTACATTTCAATATGAGATTTGGGTGGGGACAAATATCCAAACTATATGATTCCATCCCTGGTCCCCCCAAATCTCAAGTCTTTCTTACATTGCAAAATACAATCATGCCTTCCTAACAGTCACCCAAAGTCTTAATTCATTCATATTAACTCAGAAGTCAAAAGTCCAAAATCCAAAGTCTCACCAGAGACAAGGCAAATTTCTTCCATCTATGAGCCTGTGAAACAAAGAACAAGATAGTTTCTTCCAAGGCACGATATGGGTATAGGTATTAGGTAAACATTCCCATTCTAAAAGGGAGAACCCAGTCAAAAGAGAGGGGCTACCGGCCCCATGCAAGTTTGAAAGCCAACAAGGCAGTCATTAAATCTTAAAGCTCTAAAATAATCTTCTTTGACTGCATGTCCCACATACAGGGAACACTGGTGCAAGAAGTGGGCTCCCAATACCTTAGGTAGCTCTGCCCCTGTGACTTGGTGAGATGCAGCCCCTACAGCTGCTATCATAAGACCTGGCACAGACCTGTGGACACAGGCAGAGAGGTTTAACATGCTGGGATCTAGGGACATGGCCCCTTTCTCACATCTCCACCAGGCGGTGCCCCATTGGGGACTTTAAGTTGGGAGTCCACCCCTGCAGCATGCTTCTGTCTGGACACACAGTCTTTTCCACACATCTTCTGAAATCTAGGCAGATGGTGCCAAGTTCTTTTACTCTTGCACTTTGTGTGCCCATAGGCTTAACAACGTGGAAGCTAGCAAGGATCATGGCAGTTTGCACTCTCCAGTATGGCAGCACAGAGAGTATCTTGGGCCCTGTGAACCAGGTCTGGAGCCAGAATAGCTGAGATGCAAGGAGCAGTGTCCCGACGGCCTGGCCCAGGAAACCATTCTTCCCTCCTATGCCTTGGGGCCTGTGATGGGAGAAGTCACCATGAAGTTCTCCAAAATATCTTCCAGGCCTTTTTCCCATTGTCTTGGCTATTAACACTTGGCTCCCTTTTAGTTATGTAAATGTTTTCAGCAAGTGGTTGCTCCTCAGCTTGCTTGAATTCCTCTCCTGAAAGAGCTTTTTCTTTCTTTGCCACCTGGCTAGGCTGCAGGTTTTCCAAATTTTTATACTCTGTTTCCTTTTTAAACATAAGTTCCAACTCTAAGTCATTTCTTTGCTTCTATGTCTGAGCATAGGCTGTTTGAAGAAGCCAGGTCACATCTTTTTTTTTTCTTTTTTTTTTCTTTTTTTTTTTAGATGGAGACTCACTCTGCTGTACAGGCTGGAGTGCTGTGGCACAATCTTGGCTCACTGCAACCTCCACCTCCCACGTTCAAGCGATTCTCCTGCCTCAGCCTCCTGAGTAGCTGTGTGCCATCACACCAGCTAAGTTTTGTATTTTTAGTAGAGACGGGGTTTTGCCATGTTAGCCAGGCTGGTCTTGAACTTCTGATGTCAGGTGATACACCCCCTCTTGGTCTCCCAAAGTGCTGGGATTACAGGTGTGAGCCACTGTGCCCAGGCTACATCTTGAATGTTTTGCTGCTTAGAAGTTTTTTACCATAAGATACCCTAAATCTTCACTATGAAGTTCAAACTTCCATCGATCCCCAGGGCATGAACAGAATGCAGCTGAGCTCTTTGCTAAGGAATAACATGTGAAACCTTTCTCCAGCTCCCAATAAGTTCCTTATTTCCATCTGAGACCTTGGAACCTGGACTTCATTGTCCCTATCACTATCAGCACTTTGGTCACAACCATTTAACCAGTCTCTTATGAAGTTCCAAACTTTCTTTCATCTTCCTGTCTTCTTCTGAGCACTCTAAACTGTTCCAACCTCTGCCCATTACCCAGTTCCAAAGTCAAGTCCATATTTTTAGGTATCTTAATAGCAATGCCCTACCTCCCACTACCAATTTTCTGTACTAAGCCACCTGCAAGTTGGGGAAAGAGAGAAGCTGATAGTGGTTCAGTCTACGTCTGAAAGCATCAAAACCAGAGAAGCAAACATTGTAGCCTTCAGTCTGTGGCCAAAGGTCCAAGAGTCCCAAAGAAGCTGCTAATGCAAGTCCCAGAGTCCAAAGGCTAAAGAACCTACAGAATTATGTCCAAGAGCAAGAGGAGCAGAATTAAGCATCTGGCACAGGAAGAAGGAAGAGACCCAGAAGACTCAGCAAGAACTTATCCCACATTCTTCCACCTGCTTTGTTCTAGCCATGATGGCAACTGATTGGATGGTGTTCATCCACATTAAGGGTGGGTCTTCCTCTCCCAGGCCACCAACTTAAATGTTAATTTCCTCAGGCAACACCCTCACAAAACACGCAAAAGCAATACTTTACCAGACATCTAGGCATCCCTCAATCTAATCAAGTTGACACGTAATATTAACCATAGCATCTTCAAGTGAAAGAGAATAAAGATTTCTTTCTTATACCTGTGACATTTAGAAAAGTTTTAAAAATTAATAGCCCACAGGCCAAATCTAGCTGTAGATATATGCTTATATCTCAAAGTGTTGTCTCCCAGAAGGTCTTAAAGGTTTTGAATTAGTTGCCAATTTAAAAATGAGGAGACGCCAAATAAAGCTGCCCAATTCTGGTTTTCTTGAAAAAATTTATAATATCTGGCCCACATTTCTTCAAAGAAACAATAAATGAGAGTGAAAGATGGCACACTCTTCAGTTTTGACCACAGTCCCTACCACCCAACTATTGTCTTCACCATGTTCTGGTCACATGCCATATGCCATTTTTTATATTACTTGAACTTTTAAATTTTAATACCTGGCTTGCCTGACTCATGTAAATTATCTGCCAAGGATTTGTAGACATTTGAATTTCCTAAGTTAGAAATACGATCCGTGGATAAACTCGTCAAGACATACATTTTCACCTGACTATAAGGATGAGATCTCCAGAGATGGCATTGATTGCCGTGAGTGATAAAAAGTACAGTGGCACTGAGGATTTCTAAGGGAAGATGGATCACCACTTCGAGAAAACTCTACAGAGGGACTTAAGTGGTCAATGACAATTCTTAAAATTTCCTCCCTGAGACTTTACTGGAGTTATAGACTGTGATCTTTTAAAGTCATAAACTATTCCCCATTTATCTCTGATTCTAGCATAGGTACCAGCATATGTTTGAGGCAAAATACACATATACTATGTCAAATAATACTATGATTCATTAACTATTCTGTGTTTTAAGGCCATAATGGCTAAATTAAATTTTTTAATGTGAAAAAAATGGTATATAGTTACTGTCATTTATCAGCAAATTAATAATCTTATCTGATTACTTAGTCAAATAGAAAGTCCCAGCAGTCACAAGAGTCAGACCAAGTAAAGCCTAAAACATCATGCAGAAGTTCTAAAGGATTTAAAGGATTCTAAAAGGATCGAAAAGCTTCCAAACAGTGTTTATCCTTTAACATTTTTTAAAGGGATTATTCTCGTGAGTTACACAATAAGGTCAGTCACTTATAGAAAAAAATATCTGAGCACAAAAGACAGCAGGAAGAGAATTCTACTAATATTGTAAAAATCTAGAGTGTAATTAGCTCTAAGTTTTTAATTAAATACATTGGCTTAAAAAAAAATAATTGGCTTAAAAAAATAATTGGCTTAACATTCCCAGTAATCCCTGAATCTGGGGTACATAGACTGGTGTTAAATGATGTCCCACTGTTCTCCCCAGTTCTGTTGTTTCTTTTAATGGACTTCTCTTTGAAATGTGTGAGTGTTTGTGTCTGTGTCAAGAGGAGTTGTGTTCTTTATAATAATGGCAGAAAAACTGGCTCAATTTAAAAAATTTATATTGTGTACCCATTGTATTATATACCTGTCATTCTTAAAAAAGAAACTGAATAGTTCTATGAAGAGCGCAAGATCTCTTTTGTCTACATTTGACACAAGATGCTGACATGGGGCACAGGTCAACATCACTATTTGGCCTTGTTGCTAGAGCATGGAGCTTTGCTGTAGTCATGAAAGTTACAGTGTTATGAGGAAAGACATTTAAAACTGTAAGGTCCACGTAGCCTACACTTTTGGATTTCCTGTCTTTTAGAATGTCTCTCTTTTGAAAGTTTTCTCATGCCACTGGTAAAGTAAAACAGCCCTTGAGCTCTTTATCTTTTCGTTTAGTCTTTCCTTTTTTTTTTTTTTTTTTTGCCAAAAAATCCAAAAGATCAAAGGCCAAGGTAGTTTGTGGCCAATGGGGAAGGAAGCCAAAGAGGTTGCTTAACTTGCTTTTAATCTAGACCACAGAGGAAAAGGCATTTTTGAGACCTAACTATAGGCTGGCTAGCTCACCCAACTTAGTTTCCAAATATCACTTTGGAGTCAACACCTTAGGAAAACAAACAGTCTGCTTGCTTTTTCTCTTGTGTCACTGTAACTTCATACCCACAGCCATTTTCCTGCTTTATTTAATGGTTTCTCATCTTGCTGCTATGGTTTGAAAAATGGTTTCCCCTCCGAAATTATGCTAAACTTAATCTCCAATGCAACCATATTAAGAGGGGTGGCCTTTGGGAGTTGATTAAGTCATGAAAGCTCTGACCTCATGAATGGGATTCACACTTTTAGAAAAGTGCTTGAACTTGAAAACAGCACTCTCTTGCCCACGTGTTTTTTCCACCATGTGAGGATACATGGATGGATACATGTGTCTGGAGGATATAGGAACAAGGCACAATCTTGAAAGTGGAAACTGGGCCTTCACCAGACGCTAAACCTGCTGGTGTCTAGAGATCTTGGACTTAACAACCTCCAGAACTGTAATAAATAAATCTCTGTTCTTTATAAATTGCCCAGTCCATGGTATTTTGTTATAGCAACATGAAAGACTAAGACAATGCTTAGAATAAAATCTAAACTCTAGCCAATAGTCTGTAAGTCCCAACATGATCTAATTTCTCTGCTTTCATCTAATACAATTTTCATTTATGGAATTGAGACCATCCCACTGGTCGAATTTTTAGCTCATTCCTGTCTCATGGATTTGCATGTGCTGTTCCTCAGTTTAGAACACTTTCCCAGAGATCTCTGCCTGGCCGGCTTTTTCTCATTCTTCAAGTCTCACTTTAAATATCACCTTCTCGGCTGGGCGTGGTGGCTCATGCCTGCAATCCCAGCACTTTGAGAGGCTGATGTGGATGGATCATGAGGTCAGGAGATCGAGACCATCCTGGATAACACAGTGAAACCCCATCTCTACCAAAAATACAAAAAAATTAGCCGGGTGTGGTGGCGGGTGCCTGTAGTCCCAACTACTTGGAAGGCTGAGGCAGGAGAATGGCATGAATCCTGGAGGCGGCACTTGCAGTGAGCCAAGATCTCACCACTGCACTCCAGCCTGGGAGATAGAGCGAGACTCCGTCTCAAAAAATAATAATAATAAAATAAAATAAAACAAATATCACCTTCTCAGAGAAACCTTCCCTAACTACATATATTTCACATCCACAACATCACTGTCTTGTATTCTTATTAGCACAAATAACAATCTGTCAGTTTATTTCTTTGCACAATAACAAAATGTTGGTTTATTTATTGTCTTTGTCCCTCCTCTAGAACATAAGCTCTAAGAGAGTCCAGATTTAGTGTGAGTCCAATGCCTGTGCCTGGCCACGACAGGGCCCTAAAATATTTGATGAATTATAAACAGCACGCATTTGCTAGTGTGTCCCTCTTGGTATTTCCCCACATAGATACATAATGGGATTTGGGAGTCTAGGATCCAACAAATCATGTTCCACACCATCAGAACCACCAGAGCTAAGGCACAAGTCAGAGTGTGAAAGCTCCACAGAGTAAGATGGGAGAAAAGAAAGAAAAGCTAGTATCAGTTGGGCTGAATCAAGCAACATTCTACAGAGAAGAAGCGATTCTTATGCATCTTTGAAGATTCTGTTGGATTTCAATAGGTAAAGAAAGAAGAAAATGACACACACACAAAAGAGGAGTCTAGGCGTGGTGGCTCACACTTGTAATTCAGCACTTGGGGAGGCCAAGGTGGGTGGATCACCTGAGGTCAGGAGTTTGAGACTGGTCTGACCAACATGATAAGAAATCCCATCTCTACTAAAAAAATACAAAAACTAGCCAGGTGTGGTGGTGCACACCTGTAATCCCGGCTATTCAGGAAGCTGAAGCATGAGAATCACTTGAACCTGGGAGATGGAGGTTACGGTGAGCCGAGATCACACAACTGCACTCCAGCCTGGGTGACAGAATGAGACCCTGAATCAAAACAAAACAAAAGTTAAAGAAAGAAGAAAAAAGACCGAGGAATAACACAAACAAATGATTAAATTTAAAGACATGTTGGAAGATTGAGATTATGTCAATGGAGTGAGTGCGAGTGTTCATAACTGAATAGTGGGATAGAAAAATGAGAAAGAAAGTTGGGGCTATATATTGGAAGTTCTGGAATAACAGGATAAAGAGGGCTTGAACATATCTCACTACATAATGGGAATCATTAAAGCTTCTATACCAGGGAATATTTTTGTTGCAATGATATTTAAGATGGGTTGCAGTGCAGACAGACTGAAAAGGAGGAAATCTGTTAAAAGCCTATAACAATAATTTGAATGGCAACATTAGGTGCCTAAGATATAGTTTTGTCAGAAGATGAAACAAAGATATTAATGTCAGAGAGACGTACTGGAGGCTTAATCATGTGGATGTGTGGGATGATAAAAGAGAAATTTTTGTGAAGCAAATAATGTGACTGATATTCGGGAAAAGGAAAAACAAAACGGATAAGCTGGATTGGGAAGAAGAACTCGGTTCTTTTACAGGCAGGTGATTTGAGTTGCCTGAAGCACATCCAGACAGAGATGTACTATAGGTAGCTAAAAATGAAGAGTCAATTTTGAAGGGAGGTTGGATTGTGGAATCAATCCCTATAGAAATAATGATTAAAACTGTAGAATAGTTCACTAGGAGAAAAATAAAGAGATCAAGAGACAAAGACAAAAGGCAGAACATTTAGGAACATCTACCTTCTGGGGTCAGACAGAGGAACAAGAAAACGAGGTTTTTTTCAGACGTTTCCAAAATAGATTGAACACCTGCTCTGTGGGTTAAAAGTTCAAGTTCCTAACAATAGTATAAATAAATGCATCTATTTATCTTCCAGCATGACTTTTCCTGCAGGATTGAAAATGTCTTATTAATGTCACCCACAACATCCATTTATTATGGCTATTTATGATTCATCTTGAAGTGACAGCACACCTACCACTTGCTTAAACATTTAGGAAGATAGACTTCCTTCTGTAACAGGTATCATGTAAACGGAGACAAGATGTACATTTCAAACTTACTGGATTTAAAGGCATAAAATTCCTTTGATTGTGTGAATTATTTTTCCCTTCCTCCGAATAATTTTTTGGAAGTAATTTCATTAGTGTTTATTTACATGAAGGGAATTTTCTACATGAATTATGGAATTCTGTTCAGTTTTATTAAGGTTTTATACCACTCTGCACTTCAGTCTCTGCATGAGATCTAGAGCTGCTAAGCAGTCAGTTGCCAGAAGAGAATGGAAACTATGAGGAAAGGGTAGACATTATGGAACATACAAGATTAAAATAATATCAATTTTATAGCCCAAGGACTTGTCTTTTAGAAATTGTTGCTTTTCTTTTCTTACTTAATCTTCAGCTTGATTAATGGCTTCAAAGTTAAAGGCATCAAAGCCTATCTCCACATAGCCAACAAGCCTCATTTTATGTTCCTTAGACCATTGGTTCTCAGAGTGTGGTCTCACTGCTAGCAGCATCAGTCTCACCTGGGAACTTGTTAGACATGCAAATTTTCCAGCCCCCATTTCTGACTTGGTAATAATTCTGGGGGTAGGCACAACAATTGTCTTTTAACACTCCCTCCTGGTGATCGTGCTTTGAGACCCATTGCCTTAGACCATTGATAAAAATTCCAAGGAGCATTTCATCACCCATAAAATAAAAATCTCTATCCTAAATCTCATCAGTTCATACCATTTACAGATGATAAAACTGATCTTTCTGGTGTATCTCATGGCTTTCTCCAATTGGATGGTGTCTTATGTTTGTCAATAAAAGAACTCCAAAATGGTGATCAATAAAACATATAAGGCTAATAAATGAGAAAAGAATGTGATTCCAGTTTAATGATCCAAGAGTGCATAGTATAGGAAAATACATGTTCAAAATTAATTATTTGATAAATACTTAGAACATGTAAAAAATTAACACTTATATTAAGAAATGTTAATGAAAACTTTTGATCTTAAAATACAGTCATGTGTCTTTTAATGACAGGGCTGTGTTCTGAGAAATGTGTCCTTAGGTGATTTGTCATTGTGCTACCATAGAGCATAATTATACAAATCTAGGTGGTATAACCTACTATACATCTAGGTTACATGGTACAGACCAGTGCTCCTAGGCTGCAAACATATACAGCATGTTATTATATAGGTCTGAACTGTATAGTACTAAATACTGTTGGTAATTGTAATGGAAAGTTATTTGTGTATCTAAACATAGAAAAGTAAAAATAAGGTGCAAATGATCAAACATAGTACACTTGTGTAGGGCACTTACCATAAATAGAGCTTGAAGGACTGGAAGTTGTTCTGGGTGTCAATGAGTGGTGAATGAATGTGGGTCTAGGATATTATTGCACACTCTTGTGAATTTTATAAACACTGTACACTTAGGCTACACTAAACTTATTTTAAATCATTTTTGTTCTTCAATCATAATGAACTTTAGCTTACTGTAACTATTTGCTTTATAAATGTTTTAATTTTTTAACTTTTTACTCTTGTTTAATAACCCTTCGCTTAAAACCTATTGTACAGCTGAACAAAAATATTTTCTTTATATCCTTATTCTTAAAGTTTTCTGTTTCCAATTGTTAAATTATTTTTTCTTTTCAACTTTAAAAAAAAAATATTAAGACACACACACAGAGTAGTTTTGTCCTACATAGGGTAGGGTTATCAATATCACCATCTTCCAGCTCCACATCTTGTCCCACTGGAAGGTCTTCGGGGCAATAACAAGCAAGGAGCTGTCATTTCCTATGATAACAATGCCTTCTTCTGGAATACCTTCTGAAGAACCTGCCCCAGGCTCTTCTTGAGGAGTAGATGAGTTTGCACCAGCATCACCACAAACACATGAGTAATGCATTGTGCTAAAACCTTATGATGGCTACAGCATCACTAGGCAATAGGAATTGTTCAGTCTAATTATAATTTTATGGGACCACCATCATATATATAAAACATCATTATGTGGGACATGACTGAATATTTTCTTCAAGCATTTCCATTAAAGTGACAAAAAGAAGTAATATTTTGACTATCACCATACTCCTGAGGATAAAGCTAATACACAATCCTAGTGGTATTCTTTATTATTAGGAGTCAGAACTTCTCAGGGACTAAAACCTTAGGTAACAATAAAGAACAAACAATATGGGTATGGAAAATCTCATTGCTTTTAAGCAAGAAACTTTCAAAAATATCTCAGAAGTAATGCTGAAAAGATAATGGAGACAGCTTATGGGGGTGCTCACAGTATAATACTTTGAACAAGAATCACTATAGTTTATTGGAATAACTTATGTCTGTGAAAAGCCTTCACTTCAGTCCATAAAAGTACTTAACAATGAAAAAGTAGAAGATGTACAAAGAGGTCATTGAAAAACAAAAAGAAAGATATATTTATTTTTAAAATATTTTTAATAAGTTAGAAAATTGATATGTGTAGATAGATGTTCAGTTTCTTTATTTGATATATGTTTCATTATCTATATTTTTCTCAAGAAATAGGAAAAAAAAAACTACAGTGAATATTAAGTCAAGTAACTCAAGAAAACTTGGGGATTTATCTTGCTAGACCAGATGAGTTATCAGCTCCTATGGTCATTCATAACAGTCAGGAGAAAATTTCCAGTGGTGTCTTGGAAACTGACATATGATGCAGTGATCACAAGAAGAGAATCTGCTGCCCAGACTCACCCCTTCATCTCTTGGATAATGAAACCACTAGATGCTTTTATCAAAAATATTGAGAAACTAAAGCATCATGAAGTAAAGCCTTACTGCCTGGAACGAAGATTCGATGGACATGGGAACCCTCAGAGGAGGTTCCATGTTTCTGGTATAGGACAAGGGCTTCCAACAGCCATTGACATAGGAACTGAACTTTAACTCTCAGAAAAAAACTTAAGCCAGAAAACACTGGCCTACGACCGGCTGAATCAACTTTGAAGGGATCCAATAAGATCCCATGTATCAACCAAAAATCATGTGGTTGATAACCCAGAATCTGCAAAATGAATGGGGCTGAGACTGCCTTCTTTTTCTTTCAAGTCTAGCAAGATTACTGAAACCTAGGAAAATATAAATAATAAGTATTAAAAAAAGGGAGGTATAAAACAAGTTTGTGAATATTGTATAAATACTACTTAATAGCTTAAGTGTAGGAATAAATTTTTGAATCCCATTGTGACTGTGATTTTGATTGTGGATGCACATGTGGGTGCCATCTGCTTTTAAAGTCTGTGAAACTTAATGAAATTGGTAAGTATTTTATTAAAATACTTAGGAGAATTTGTCTAATTAAATTTGTAATCAGCATTTAAATATCTAAGATGATTCCATTCATAAGATGTGTTTTATTAGTAGCAAGAGCATTTAAATGTTTTCTAAAACTAATAAGATTAAAATGCAAGCATTAAAAAGGTACCTATAATAGTGTTTCCCTGCATAAAATGTTCTTGGTCATGAAAACATCCTAGAAACAATGTTATTCTGATTTTTTTCCTCATAGGAATCTAGCCCCTCAACATCTAAGCATGCATCCAAGGATGGGATTTTGATTTTCCTTCGCTCCTCCAGTAAGCATAAGGCTGGGTACACATTACTAATGGCTTAAAATTCCATAGGAAATCTATAAAATAAACAGTTTCCCTTATCTAGTTTAATTATTTCAAGTAAAAATGGAGTAGATATCTAACATGAAGAAAGCTCTGTTGTCAGTCACATATTGAAAACAAAGATACATAAAATATAGCCCCACCCTTCAATACTTTTGCAAGAGGGAGATGAAAAGAATTAAGGCAGACTGATAAATACTGTTGATTCCTTTTACATCTCCAATAAAATAAACAGAGACTCCTTTACTGAGAATCCCATGGAGAAAGCATGTTTCTTGGTGTGTCTCCTTCCAACAAAACAAGTAAATTCAGTGTGTGATGTCTATAACAAAGATTCGGTCACATTTTTTCACTTGACAGGGTTGACATTTTCAATGTTTATTTCTAAAAGCAGTAGTGGTTCAGTCTGACATGCTTTTTAGAGCATCATAACTTGAACTTAGAGAACTGGTTCTAGTTGATTATAATGCCATAATGGCATATTTGCCATATTTGCCATAATGCCAATATGGCATATTTGCCATAATAATGGCAAAATGAAATCCCATTTATAATACTGCCATACTAGAAAAAACAAACCTCTTGTATGACATCCCTGATCAATGTGTTAGCTACTCCACACAATATTCAATATTCCCACAAAAACGTCCCAGTATAACAAAGGTTTGGGACAGATAGCATCTTGGAGTCTCCTGTAATAGGATTTGACAAGAGCCAGGCACTCTAGGCAAGCTCAATCAACGTTAATTGAAGCAGAAGTGATTCAAAGGCAAATAGGAGTCCTTGAGAGGTGAGAGAGGGGCTTTGGGATTGTGACTCTCTCCTTTTCCCATTACCCCCTTATATTTAATTACTTGTTCTAGCCTATGAATTGTAATTTGATTTGCCATCAGGTGATTCTTGCCTGGTATTAATATCAGGTTAGTTGAGTTTTTCATTTAAAGAAATAGTATCTCATAACTTTTTTTTTTTTTTTTTGAGATGGAATCTCGCTCTGTCACCCAGGCTGGAGTGCAGTGGCACGATCTCGGCTCACTGCAAGCTCCATCTCCCAGGTTCATCCCATTCTCCTGCCTCAGCCTCCCGAGTAGCTGGGACTACAGGTGCCCACCACCATGCCTGGTTAATTTTTTGTATTTTTAGTAGAGACGGGGTTTCACCGTGTTAGCCAGGATGGTCTCAATCTCCTGACCTCGTGATCCGCACGCCTCAGCCTCCCAAAGTGCTAGGATTACAGGCTTGAGCCACCACGCCCGGCCCAAAGTATCTCATAACTTCTGAAGGTGCCTATTTAGCAAGAAGGAAATTGTTCTCTGGCAACTGAGTCTCAAGTTTATAAGGCCCCTCTTCCTGTTCTTAACCCCTTTGATATTAGCAAAATATCAGTAGAAGGACAAATAAAGAGACTATTTAGTCTTGAATGTTAGTGTTGTATTTCCTCTGGTGCATTATTATATCTATAATTGACCAGCACCAGAACTTTGAATTTGCTTAGGGTTCTCCCAGAAGCAGACTCTAAGATAGGAAGTTTTGTGCAAATTACTTATTGGGGGAGTGATTCTAGGCAGCAATGGTTAAGAGTTGAGAACAGTGTGAGATAGAGTATGAAAGGTGGCCAACAAAAGTAGGTTAGCAACTAGTTAACACCATGGGCAACTAGAGCATCACCTCATAGAAGAACTCAGAGCCAGTGTAGAATATGCCTCCTTCAGTCCACCAAGGGGCGAGGGGGCTGGGGTAGTTACATCCCAACTGTCTTCAGTCATTGGTTGAGGGCTAGTCTCAGGTGGGACAGGCAATACATGCCCTAGCATGTGATGTACAAAGGTGCCCCAGTTAAAGGAAGCCCTAAAAAATTTGGACAGGATGCCAATTGTTGCTGCTACAACTTGCTTGGAAATATGTAACCTGCTTTCAATTCCAGTGGTCCTTCAAACAGATACACCATCTCACCACCCTCTGGATAAGCTGTTGGAGGGAACCGGAAAGAGGTTATTTCAGTCTGACATAAGTGACATCCTTTGATCAAGACTTTGGGAACTAAGGTTAGAGTCAGCATTGTTTTGCTCAATAATCTACTATTGTTTCTCTTTTAGTTTGGTACTCTCTCTGTTATCCATTACATAGCTTTTGGGCTCAACATTCACAGCCGTTAGGACTTTCTCTGGATGTGATATGCTGAAACCTCAAACTGCTAAGTAGAAAGTAGAATTCAGCATAAGGTAGACTTAACCTGGACCCCATTTAGAAGTGAGTTTAATTTAAAAAACATTATTTAAAAAATATTTACTTTTCATGTTAGGTAGAACATAGTTTTCCAAGAGCATAGGCAATAATTGTGGGAAGCAGGCGAGAGAGAATGAGAATAGACCGAAATTACAAATAAGGACAATGAAGTTCCAAAGGTGAGGTTTAAAGTCACAAGCCAGTAAGCAATCAGACAGGGACTGAAGCCGAGGTGAGGAAGCAGCTGAGCATGGCAGTGAAGAGCCCAAGCTCTGGAGTCAGGACAACCTGACTGATTCATCCAGCTCTGCGCCTCACCAACTCGGTGGTCTGGCTCAGTTACCTAACCACTTCATGCCTCAGTTTCTCATGTAGGCAATGGGGGTAATGAGAGTACCTACTCATATAATCACTGTGATGATTAAATGAGCAGTGGTTGTAATGTTTTGCCTACTTCCCAGCCTATAGTAAGTGTTTAATAACTGTTAAATTGCTATTGCAATTATTATTGTCATTTTAATGACTTCAGGGAGAAAGTAGAAAATGTTCTTTCTACTATGCATGTCTTGAAATCCAGGGATAATGTCTGTGGGACAATAATCTGTACCATGGCAATCAGGGAACAACTGTTCCATTTGCCACCCAGCCCAAAATGAAGTATCTTAGCTCTTGTCTTTGCAGCACATTTTGATCACCCTGAAATCCCAGGTGTGGTGGTAGAGAATACCAGGGTTTTCTCAAAAGTGCTTTCCACTAAAGTGACAGATCCAGTTTGATTTGTTTCTTGATGGTCTGAATTATTCTCCTTAGCTAATGAGCTCTTCTTGTCAGTATTTAGAGGGATACTCACCTCCCCTTGGATGACATGGGCTTGATGTTGCAAACAAGTGGAAAAGGTGATGTCTCATACAATTATGTGTACAGTATATCATTTTCTGAGAACAGGATACTGTCATCTCTGCAAAGGAGGAAAAACATCTGCACTAGTTTTCAGAAGGAGGAATTAAGGAACCAAGGTATTTGGTTATGTGGCCAAGGAAGGCAGCAGCAGATTCTCCACTCCGGACTTCTGTCTCATGAATCTTCATGTTTTTTTCCAAGAGCTTTAAGTAAAGGGGACTAAGAAACTATTCAGAAGTTACTCAGTGTTCTCAACTAAAGGTCAACCGTAAGAGATTTAGAAATTCATTCAATCCTTTATTAACAAATAAAATAACCACCATTTATTGAATATTGCCACATTCCAATGAATTTACAATGTGCAAAGTACCATCCATGTGATGTCCTTTTACAGGCACTTATCACCACAATCATAGGAAGTATCATTATCCCCATTTTGTATATGAGGACACTGAGGTCCACAGGGTTTTTGGCTTATCCTAGAGTCTCAGAAATAAATAGGGACTCCAGAGTTGGAACACAATGGCAGATGGCAGCACATATACGTAACAGGGTTAGGCTGTGACTATAGATTTCTGTAGTTGATGCTAATACGAAGAAATGAGAATCTGACTGTACAACTCTGACCTCATGTGTAGACAATGGACAGCTCTAGTGCTATTTCTGAAAGAGCAATAATGCTAGATCCAGCTGAAATGTCTAGCAGGTCACCACTGATAGGTCTACACTGAACTTTTTTAGAAAGCCAATAAGGACACAGTTTTGCAGGAAATTGACAGAGACCTTATGTGAGTCAACTGAAGGTGTTTTATTGCAAGGCAAGCACAATCACAAAACATAAATCTGAAATACTACAGTTTTCATAAACACAATCACAGAAGCATGCCTTGTTTTTTACTCCAAAATGGACAGATCCACAGACAGACCTGAGCAACATTATGGATGAGGTCAGTTGATCTCTAATTCCTGCTTCTTAGAAAACGGTATTCTGGAGCCATCCACTTACTGTTGACTAGCTTATATTCAGGGTATTTGAAGCCAATTTTGATATTTACAATTTCTTTAGTATTCTAGCTGCAGGATCAAACAGGAATTAAATCTCAACCTACGAGGTTTGTGTTTCTTTGTAATGTGACATATGTATCAAAGAGTGTGCACGAGCCCCAGGTATAACGTATGTTTGATTATGTTTCAACTCTAAGTGATAACACATTGAGATCACTTCAGTAGCCAAGCAAATGTGACTCAGGCCATTACCTGGATGCAAATTTTTTAAAAACGAATGAAACAAAAGAAAGGAAATGTATTTTAACTTACAGATCAGTACTATACAAATCAAATGGCACAGCCCCATTTACAAGGTAACCTGAGACTGCATTTCAGGAAATCCCTAGGGATAAAACTTGTTCATAAACAAGGCTATTTTCAGCACCGAATAATACTTTTTAAAGCAATTTCTTGTTTGTAATTCCCAGGGTCAAGGAAAGAAAAAGAAAAGGCAGGAAAAAAAGGAAAGAAAATGAAAAGGCAGAGAAAAAAAAAAAAATCCAACCAGTCAAAAGCATCCAGGACTGTGTGTTAGGCAGGTGATAGCAAAGGAAAAACAGTTCAATGCAGAACTATAGCTGAGAGAACATCAGTCTGCAGGGATGCTGGGCGTGAGTCCACTTTAGGTGCTTCTTGGTTTCAGTTTCTGTGTTTTTATCCTTTGGATCAGCAGCATCTTCCTTACTATGTTTCAGCAGCTGCCTGGACACCTAACGAGACAGTCCATCATCTGGGCAAAACTCAGGGCCTGTGGAAGAACACATGGGAAAAAGCCCATCAGGCATGAGTCCAAACAATCTGACAGCTAAAGGCTGATGGAGTCAAGGGGCAGAGGGAAGAAAGGATGATTCCTTACCTCCTCCCTGCCTGCCTCCTGCTGCTGCTCCAGAAGGGCGGCTTCATGCTTTGGAACAGCCAGTGGCTTGAAATCTTTGAGATCTTGTAGTGAGCTCATAGTGGTATTCATCACCTTGTAGACCATGGCATCTCTGTTGACAAGAACATAAAATAAATACCTTGGCATCAACGTTCTTTGGAATCTCGAGGAGGAGACACAACAGAGCAACACAGACACATAGAAAGAAGGGAAAGGAGGACGAGAGAATAAAACTCAGAAAGGATACTCTACCTGCCACCTTTCCCTGGAATTCCCCTAGGCAGTCGTATCCTGGACTGGAGGCTTGAAGTGATTTCTAAGACAGCCCAGAGGTCTCAAAGGTCTGAAAGGTCAGGAGGCATCATTCCACTGCTACACGAGCAAATGAACTCAAAACTCAGCTCCTTGAGAACCTCAGCCAGCCTTGCCCCAACTCTCCTGAGTGGATGATGTCACTGAAATACTACATAACAGAGAGCAAAACGCAGTTGAAAATTAGCAGGAGATCCTCCTTCCTTTGCCCCAGGGTGGTAGTCAAGGAAAGGCCAGGGGATGAGGGTAGGGAGGGTATCAACCCATGGTCTTCCCTTTAACGGTTTCAATGTTCAAGACAGCCCACTCTTAACTTCCCACCACATGGCAAGAGTTCTAAGAAGATTCTTTCAGTGCCATGGCCCATGTCATTCAGTGCAATCTAGCATTGCTTGTAGACTTTAGGGTATCACTCAGATCCTGAAGAAAGTTTTTATTTCAGCCAGGCTTCCTGCCTGAGACAGAAGAACTCCAGACCTGGAATATGACAGACACCTGTCTCCACGTGTGACCCTTCTTTTCCAAAACCTATAGAAAGCCTAGGGCTACCTCTTTGACCCTGAAAGAACCTGTCTTCCTGGAACATAGGGTAAAACTCACATAGTGAAGAACGCAAGCCAGAAATAACACAGGCTGGGAATAACACAGGCTAGAAATCATAGAAATTGGAGTGCTACCAAGGAAGACATATAGAGAACAGAATTCAAGAGAAACTTATTCCAACAAACCCACAGGCATACCAAAGGATAGAGGTTGATAGGAGGGGTCTGTCCCAGATACACATAATAAAGCAGGCACATTATGTGTGGAATGTAAAGGCAATAATAAAACTAAGAGTCAGACTGCTCTTTGTTATGACCATGCTCTGGCAATTCTCAACAATGTTGGTGAAAGATACTGCATCCCACCCAGGCAGGTCCCCCTCCTTGGTCCATCACTACCAACTCCACATGTTTTCCTGATCCTATCAGAGCCTTTGCTTGTGCTCTTCCCTCTACCTGGAATCTCCTTCCCCCCATCCCACCAGCCCACATCCTACTCACTTTTAGGTGCTATTTCAAATGCTCCCTCTTCAATGAAGGTTCTCATGACCCTCTTGGCTAGGAGTAATCCCTTAACTCCTAGGACAATTTATCTATCTTATTTTATTTATACCTTATATTTATACATGCATATTATCTTTCCTATTAACAGACATCAAGATGCAGTGAAAAATGTATGGGATTTGGAATTAATTTGGAATTAGGCCCAGGTTAGAGTCCCATTTCTCACAATGAACTAGCTGTACAATGCTGAGCTAGTTACAAAACCTCTTTAGTTTGTTTCCACATCTATATAATGGGAATATCACCTATCTCACAGAGTTGTTGCTTAAAATTAAATAATACATGCAAAATATCTAGCCTGAGACAATACACCCTCTACAATTATTTATTTGTCTCCTCTGTGCCTTAAGGGCAGAATCTTATTGTTTCATCTTTATTCTCCCCTCCCCACTCCCACAGGACTTACCAAGATAAGTCACAAAATGAGGCAGGTTTAGTAATGTGGAGGCTTTTCTGTAGAATACCTACCACATAGGCTTGTGTGGAAGATGAACTAAATATGCGTTCAGTGCTTACATTAGACTCTGGTACATGGTGTGAGTTGTATAAATGTATGTTAAATAAAATGGCCCTGTGAGTTAATGTAGGATTCCCTGCCTCCATGGGGTACTCCAAATATAAATTATCAACATCAGGGAGAAAACAGATACGGCACAGCATTTAGAAACACACATAATGTTGGAGCTAAGAGACTGCAGTGATTTGGATATTTGTACCCTCCAACCTCATGTTGAAATGTGATCCCCAGTGTTGGAGATGGAACCTGGTGTGAGGTGTGTGGGTCATGAGAAAGGATCCTTCATGAGTAGATTACTGCCCTTTTTTGGGCTGAGTTCTAACTCTACTAGTTCCTGAAAGAGCTGGTTGTTTAAAAGGGCCTGGCACCTTTCCCTCTCTCTTGCTTCCTCTCTCACTATGTGATCTCTGCACATATGGCTCCCCTTTGCCTTCCACTGTGAGTGAAAGCAGCCTGAGGCCCTTACCAGATGAAGATGTCCAATCTTTAACCTTCCAGCCATGAGAACTGTGATCTAAATAAACGTTTTTTTCTTCATAAATTAACCATTCTCGGGTATTCCTTTATAGCAACACAAAAAGACTAAGACAGAGACCCTCTCCCATTTTAGGTAACATGTATTGAGAATTCACAGTGTGCCAGATAATGCATTAATAATGTTGCATTTAATTCTCACCTGAACCCTGTGATGTGCTATCTTGACTACCCCTATTTCACAGATAGAGCAACAGAGGCACAGGCATGTTAAGTAATCTCCCTATGGATGCACAACTAATAAAGTGCAGAGCTAGGTTTAGAGAGTAAGTTGTTTTTCTAACTTTTAAGTTCAGGGATACGTATGCAGGATGTACAGGTTTGTTACATAGTAAAAGTGTGCTACTGTGGTTTGCTGCACAGATCATCCCATCACCAAGGTATTAAGCCCAGCATCTGTTAGCTGTTCTTCCTGATATTCTCCCTCCTCCCACCCTCTACTCTCCAACAGGCCCCATTGTGTGTTTCCTGTTCCCATGTGTCCATATGTTGTCATCCTTCGGCTCCCACTTATAAGTGAAAACACAGGGTATTTGATTTTCTGTTCCTATGTTAGTTTGCTGAGGATAACAGCTTCCAAATCCATCCATGCCCCCATGAAGGACATGATCTTGTTCCTTTTCATGGCTGCATAGTATTCCATGGTGTATATGTACAACATTTTCTTAATCTAGTCTATTACTGATGGGCATTTAGGTTGATTCCGTGTGTGCTATTGTGAATAGTGCAGCAATGACTATACATGCACATGTATCTTTATAATACAACAATTTATATTACTTTGGGTATACACTCAGTAATGGGATTGTTGGGTTGAAAGATATTTCTGCATCTAGGTCTTTCAGGAATTGCCCCACTGTCTTCTATAATTATTGAACTAATTTACACTCCCACCAACAGTGTAAAAGCATTTCCTTTTTCTCCACAACATCGCCAGCATGTGTTGTTTTTTGACTTTTTATAAGTTGGTGCAAAAGTAATTGTGGTTTTTGCCACTAATTTTGATGACAAAAGCTGCAATTACTTTTGCACCAACCTAATAATAGCAGCCATTCTGACTGGTGTGAGATGGCATCTCATTGCGGTTTTGATTTGCATTTCTCTAATGATCAGTGATATTGAGCTTGTTTTTCATATGTTAGTTGGCCACTTGTATGTCTTTTTTTGAGAAGTGTCTGTTCATGTCCTTTGCCCACTTTTAATGAGGTTGTTATCTTCTTGTAAATTTGTTTAAGTTCCTTATACATGCTGGATATTAGATGTTTATCAGATGGATATGTTGCAAAATTTTCTCCCATTCTGTAAGTCGTCTGTTTAATTTATTGATGGTTTCTTTTGCTGTGCAGAAGCTCTTTAGTTTAATTAGATCCCATTTGTCAATTTTTGCTTTTGTTGTAATTGCTTTTGATGTCTTCATCATGAAATCTTTGCCTGTGCCTATGACCTGAATTGTATTGCCTAGGTTTTCATCTAGGGTTTTTATAGTTGTGGGTTTTACATTTAACTCTTTAATTCACCTTGAGTTGATTTTTGTATATGGTGTAAGGAAGGGGTCCATTTCAATTTTCTGCATATGGCTAGCCAGTTCTCCCACCACTGTTTATTGAAGAGGAAATCCTTTCCCCATTGCTTGTTTTTTGTCAGGTTTATCTAAGGTCAGATGGTTGTGGGTATGTAGTCTTATTTCTGGGTTCTCTATTATGTTCCATTGGTCTATGTGTCTGTTCTTGTACCATTACTGTGCTGTTTTGGTTACTGTAGCCCTGTAATATAGTTTGAAGTCAGGTAGTGTGATGCCTTCAGCTTTGTTCTTTTTGCTTAGAATTGCCTTGATTATTTAGGCTCTTTTTGGTTCTATATGCATTTCAAAAGAGATTTTCCTAATTTTGTGAAGAATGTCAATGGTAGTTTAATGGGAACAGCATTGAATCTATAAAGTGCTTTGGGCAATATGGCCATTTTCATAATATTAATTCTTCCTATTCATGAACATGGAATTAATGATTTTCCATTTGTTCTCTCCTCTCTGATTTCTTTGAGCAGTGGTTTATAGTTCTCCTTGAAGAGGTCCTTCACTTCCCTTGTTAACTGTATTCCTAGGAATTTTATTCTTTTTGTGGCAGTTGTAAATGGAAGTTCACCTGTGATTTGGCTCTTGGCTTGTCTATTGTTGGTGTATAGAAATGCTAGTGACTTTTGCACATTGACTTTTGTATCCTCAGAGTTTGCTAAAGCTGCTTATCAGCTTAAGAAGTTCTTGGGCTGAGAAGATGGGGTTTTCCAGATATAGGATCATATCACCTGCAAACAAAGGTAGTTTGGCTTCCTCTTTTCCTATTTGAACATGCTTCATTTCTTTCTCTTGCCTGATTCTCCTGGCCAGAGCTTCCAATACCATCTCCAATAGGAGTGGTGAGATACGGCAACCTTGTCTTGTACTGGTTTGTGCGGGGAATGCTTCCAGCTTTTGCCCATTCAGTATATTGGCTGTGGGTTTGTCATATATGGCTCTTATTATTTAGAGGTATGTTCCTTCAATATCTAGTTTATTAAGAGTTTTTAAAATGAAGGTATGTTAATTTTTATCAAAGGCCTTTTATGCATCTATTCAGATAATTGTGCATTTTTTTGTCTTTAGCTCTGTTTATGTGATGAGTCATATTTATTGATTTGCCTATGTTGAACTAACCTTGCAAACCAGGGATGAAGCCTACTTGATTGTGGTGGATAAGCTTTTTGATGTGCTGCTGGATTCAGTTTGCCTGTATTTTGTTGACAATTTTCACATCGATATTCATTAAGGATATTGGCCTAAAGTTTCCTATTTTTTTGTTGTATTTCTGGCCAGTTTTGGTATCAGGATGATGCTGGCCTCATAGAATGAGTTAGAGAGGAGTCCCTCCTTTTCAGTTTTTTGGAATAGTTTCTATAGGAATGGTATCAGCTCTTCCTTGTACCTCTGGCAGAATTCAGCTGTGAATCCATCTGGTCCTGGGCTTTTTTCAGTCGGTAGGCTATTTATTACTGCCTCAATTTTCAGAACTCATTATTGGTCTATTCAGGGATTCAATTTCTTCCTGGTTCAGCCTTGAGAGGATGTATGTGTCCAGGAATTTATCCATTTCTTCTAGATTTTCTAGTTTATGTGCATAGAGGTGTTTATAGTATTTTTTGATGATTGTTTGTATTTCTGTGCGGTCAGTGGAGAGATCACCGTTATCATTTCTGATTGTGTTTATTTTATTCTTCTTTATTTTCTTCATTAGTCTAGCTAGGGGTCTATTTTATCAATTTTTTTTTTTCCAAAACCCAGCTCCTGGATTCATTGATTCTTTGAAGGGTTTTTCATGTCTCTATATCCTTCAGTTCAGCTCTGATCTTGGTTATTTCTTGTCTTTTTCTAGCTTTGTGGTTTGGTTGCTCTTGGTTCTCTAGTTGTTTTAAGTGGTTTTAGGTTGTTAACTTGTGCTCTTTCTAGCTTTTGGATGTGGGCATTTAGAGCTATAAGTTTTCCTCTTAACACTTCCTTGTCTGCATCCAGAGATTCTGGTACATTGTATCTTTGTTTTCAGTAGTTTCAAAGAACTTCTTTATTTCTGCCTTAATTTCATTATTTACCCAGGAGTCATTTAGAAGCAGGCTGTTCAATTTCCACATAGTTGTGTGGTTTTGAGTGAATTAATTAATCTTCAGTTATAATTTGATTGCACTGTGGTCTGAGAGATGGTTTGTTATGATTTTGGTTCTTTTACATTTGCTGAGGAGAGTTTTATTTCCGATTAGGTGGTCAATTTTAGAGTAAATGTCATTCAGGGATGAGAAGAATGTATATTCTGTTGTATTGGTGTGAAGAGTTCTGTAGATATTTATCAGGTCCACTTAATGCAGAGCTGAGTTCAGGTCCTGAATATCTTTGTCAATTTTCTGTCTCTGTGATCTGTCTAATACTGTCAGTGGGGTGTTAAAGTCTCCCACTACCGTGTGGGAGTCTAAGTCTCTTTGAAGGTCTCTAAGAACTTACTTTGTGAATCTGAGTGCTCCTGTGTTGGGTGCATATATATTTAGGATAGTTAGCTCTTCTTGTTGAATTGAAACCTTTACCATTATGTAATGCCCTTGTCTTTTTTGATCTTTGATAGTTTAAAGTCTATTTTGCTAGAAATTAGGATTGCAGTCCTTACTTTTTTCTGTTTTCCATTTGCTTCGTAAATTTTCCTGCATCCCTTTATTTTGAGCCTATGTGTGTAATTGCATGTGAGATGGGTCTCTTGAAGACAGCATACTGATGGGTCTTGGTTCTTTATTTAAATTGCCATTTTGTGTCTTTTAACTGGAGCATTTTGCTCATTTACATTTAAGGTTAGTAGTATTGTTATATGTGGACTTGATCCTGTCATCATGATGCTAGCCGGTTATTTTGTAGACTTGTTTATGTGTTGGGAATGAGATTTTTGAGTTATGCTTTGCTCATTCACTATAGTTCTATTGCAGAGTTTCATGCCATGATAGAAATGTTCTGTGCTGTCTAATATAGAAGTCATTAGCCACTGGCAGCTTTGAGTTCCTGAAATGAACCTACTATGATTAAGATACTAAATTTTAAATTATACTTAATCTTAATTAATTTGAGCTTAAATAGCCACGTTTGCAGGTACAGTAAACTTGTACTACCATATTAGATAGTGAAAGTTTACTTATTTTAGAGATCATTTCATGTAGGCTCGTATTCTTCAATAGCCTTTGGGCCTGTGATGGGAGGGGCTGCCATAAAGATCTCTGACATGCCCTTGAGACATTTTTCCTATTGTCTTGGCGATTAACATTTGGTTCCTCATAACTTGTGCAAGTTTCTACAGTCAGCTTGACTTTCTCTCAAGAAAACAGATTTTTTCTATTGCATTATCATGCTGCAACTTTTTCAAACTTTTATGCTCTGTTTCCTTTAAATATACATTCCGATTTCAGATCATCTCTCTTAAGTTCAAAGTTCTACAGATCTCTAGGGCAGGGATAAAATGCCACCGGTCTCTTTGTAAAGCATACCAAGAGTAACCTTTGCTCCAGTTCCCAAGACGTTCTTTTTCTCCATCTGAGACCAATTCAGCCTAGACTTCATTGTCCATATCATTATCAGCATTTTAGTCAAAGGCATTCAAGCAGTCTCTAGGAAGTTCCAAACTTTTCCACATATTCCTGTCTTCCTCTGAGTCCTCCAAACTGTTCCAACCTCTGCCTATAACCCAATTCCAAAGTTTATTCCACATTTTTGGGTAGCTTTATAGCAACACCTACTCTCTGTAGTACCAATTTACTGTATTAGACTGTTCTCACGTTGCTATGAAGATATATCCAAAACTGGGTAATTTATGAAGGAAAGGAGTTCAGTTGACTCACAGTTACACATGGTTGGGGAGGCTTCAGGAAACTCAAAATGATGCCAGAAGAGGAAGCAAACACACTTTTTTTCACATGGCAGCAGGAGTCAGAAATGCCAAGCAAAGTGGGGAAAAGCCCCTTATAAAACCATCAGATCTCATGAGAACTCACTCATTATCAATAGAACAGCAAGGGGGTAACTGCCCCCAAGATTCAATTACTTCCCACTAGGTCCTTCTCAAAACACTTGGGGATTATGGGAACTACAATGCAAGATGAGATTTGGGTGGGGACATATCGAAATCATATCAGTATGATTTTATATATTAAAGAATAATTAACCCTGAGATGCATTCTCAGAGAGCTCATTCCTGGGCACATCTGCCAGGGCAGCTAAAAGTTACATAAAACACATAGACATTTCCATTAACAAAGATCAACACACAGGAGTCCTTGTAGGAGGCATTTGCTAAAGCCTAGGCTACAGGTCTTCTGTAGCAATATGTCAAAAACTAACCAGTGTCAGATGAACAAGAGCCCTCTGCAGTGTTTCTGCCTTTGTCAGTCTTAACTTCCTATCTACCAGCTCCTTAGAGAAGATCTATACATATAATGCAATTCAAGAGAAGACTATATTATATCAGATCGACTTTAGACATACTACTAATCATGATGAGTCCCACGCCCACTGTCCCAGTGCTGTCAGTCTTACCCTTTAAAAATGCAGGAGACCTAGTGTAAAATCTCCAATGCTTGTTGGCCACTGCCCATCTCTTTGACCTAGGTGAGTTGAAGGAAGGACATGTTGCCCCATTGCATCTCCAATAGCACTCAGCTCTCATTCTTCTGAAATGTTTCCTGTGATCTCTCAGGACTTCATGGCACAGATAAAGTAACTGCTTCATAATCCGCAGTGTGGCTAACCTACCCACTATTCCCAATATGGTTTGCAACTGAGACATGTCTAGTGGATCACAGGGAATCCTAACTTAGGGCAGCCATCACAATCTGAATCCTTGTACCCTAAGTTGCTCCTCATTTTCAGTCTGGTTCAACTGGTCACCCAGACCGTTTTCCCTTTGCCACTTGAGGCATACTCCTTTGAGGAACTTGCATAAGGAAGCCTATTGTACTGGTTTGAATGTCATCTGTCATTACTTTTGGGTCCTTATAGACACTGGCTTCTTAAATGTTCAAAATCCCTTTCTCCTTTCCAAACCATTTTTCTCACTAATATCTGTGAATGTAGCAGAGAATGTTGGTCCCTTACTGCATCCCTCAGGTCTTACCAAGACCAGCCTTGAAACTGACATTAACTGCATCTTTTTGCACGAGGTTTGTTTTGTTTTGTTTCTCGAGAAACTATTCTGTCTGGGTATGGTGAGCTATGCATATCTGGGTATTAACTCACCCTGAGAGGAGTCCTCAACCAGTTACTGATAGGAGTCCAGAGTAAATGCTCTAAATCATTTCCCAGAATTTTTCCATAGGCTTTGGCTCTAGCTGTGCATAGTCACAGCTGGCTCAATATCATACCCTTTGTGGTCTGCCTTACTTTTCCTGTCATTCTTTCCCTCTTTTCTTACTGGCATTTGCTATCCCTCTCAGATAAACCACTTGCTCTCAAGTCCTTGTCTCAGGGTCACTTCGGGGGGACTAAAACTAAGCCAATAGAAAACTACCTTTTTCTAATTCTAGTCACTTCAGTCATTTCAGAAATGCCTTAACTTTATGTACATATAGATATATGTATACATAAATATGTATTTCCAGGCTATGTCAATTGAATTTACAAATAACTATATATATATCCAGCTGACATTTAAGTTTTTATATATTTTGTTGTGTGCTGGTTCTGTCTTTCCTGTAAGTCGATAAGATGCTCAAAGGCCAGGAGTGCATCACCCCCTTCTATAACTTTCCACAATGCCTAGTGTGATGTTCTGCAGAGTGAATATTCATTTAATAAGGGCTGACAGACAAGGGGCCATGGAGGTCAGGTCTGTTTGTCCTGCGGGCTCGTCAAGGGTGAGAAATTTCCTAAGAGAAAAAAAATTGTGATGCTGTTTTCAACCCTTTGAAGGATGAACCTGGAAGCCTAAAATGGGAGCTGGCCCCGAGACAGGGCACCAAGTCAGAACATCAGTCCTGTGGCACATGCTATGCCCTCCAGGCCACTGGGACATGAAATCCTGTGTAATCAGATACCTTCTCTTGACCTGTTTCTGAGTGAGAGTCCAGTTTGGGGTGAACTGAGCTATATAAGATAGACAGACCAATGCGAGGCCCATTTCTGGGAAGTCTTTCCTGAAAACCCTGGGCCTTTGCTGCAAATCAGTAGACTTATTAAACATCTCAGAGCATATTACAGAACAGGGTGCTAATAGGTGAGGGTCCAATATAGGTAAAGAAGAGGTCCTACTTTGACCCGTCTTATACTCCAGAAGTGAAATATTTATGGGGTATTTAATAGCGGTGAGTGATGAGTAATACTAATGCCACTAACCGCAAATACACTTATTTTTGCTTAGAGCTCTCATCTCCCTCTTGGGCCAGGAGGACTTTATGGCATTTCCACTTGCCTATTTCCCTTCCTAACTAGAATAAAGTCTAATTTATCAAACATTCTAAACATGGAATCTTTATTAACTAGCTCTCCCAGGATACAAAGACTCTAAAGGACCTTCTGAATCAAACAAAGGTGAAATGACACTCGGTGTTATTTCAGAGCTGAGTATTTTGTTGCATTATTTCTAAGCCTTTTACAACTGACAGTCCAGATAAAGTATTGATTAAAGAGATCACTCTGCATCCTCAACTTGGCTGCTAACAGAGTTCACTGTAATATAGTTTTGGCCCTTGTTGGTTGAGTCTAATGCCTCAAGAGCAAATTACCACCAGAGACCTCATACACTCAGCACCTCACAGAAACCTTGCCATGACTCCAGGTGCACGGGGCAAGCCTGCCCACAGAATGCAGCCTCCCACAAGCTGTGAGATTCTAAAAGAACTTCTCTAAGGCGTTTTCTGAGGAAAGCACACCAACATATGGCTTTATATGAATCCTGCTGATTGAGGAAACTTTAGATTCTATAGACACTTTCTAAAAATAATTCCAATTTGAATAGAAAGTCAAGTCCTTTTCAGAGCCTAGACTGTTTTGTTCTCCCATCACATGGGAACTTGAAGAGGCCACAGCAATGACAAGCAGACAGAGCAATGTGTAATTCCTCCAGAAGTGAACTGCAAACGGAATTACAAACAGCTGTCACAATGGCTGGGCTAAAAGCCAGAATTAAGAAGGGCATGGAAGGGAAGCACAATAATAACCAGAGACCTCTAAGTACCAAATGTGAAGGCACACAGAACATATTCTCATGACCTTGCTCTCACTTCCACCTCCATCCATGCAGAATGCTTCATCTGACAGTCAGATAAATTCACTTAGAAACTAAATCATCATTTACATACAATGTATTGAAAATAGACACAAGAGCCAGAGCAACCAAGTTTCAGAGTAAAGTACTAGAAGAGCCGGTCAATTCAAAAGGGTTTTGCACATTCTTTAGAGAAGAAATCTGCCATTAAATTTTCTCATATGTGCATGAGAGATGCAATACCAAGGAATGTTTAATTATACTCACCTTCAAAGCTACATGTCTACTGAAAGAGAACTGTGGCAAAATAGAGAGCAGGAAACACATTCCACAAGGCTGATTCACTCTCTGGGATTTTTACATGCAGGAGTGCCATTATGGCTTAAAAATGATATATTGTGTTGCCAACAATATTACCTATACATACGGAAGACTTCGGCACTTTCTTAAGAGTCGCATTAAAAACATACCATACTATCCCAAATTGTGCTCAAGTTTGCATTGAAGTTATCATTGGCTATTTAACCTGTAGTAAGTTATAATATTAAACATTACCCCTTGGTAGTCTCACTAATGTCTAAAGTCGTTGAATATTAAAGACTACCTTTGATAAAGTCACTTCTAAATCTGCCCAGTCTCTACTCCTAAGGCAGCTTAACATTTCTTCACCTTAGTTTTATATCATTTCTTTTCTTTCACCTGAAAAATACATTTGTCCTTGAGAAGCTCTAGGTGTTATTAATGAGGAATGGATATGGGAATATTTATCATATTAAGTGTTTTTATGATGCTGATGGTGCTTCAAAGAAGACTAAGGCTCTTACATAAACACTATTGTACACATTTCTGACTTTGCAACTGGAGTATATACTTCCTGAAAGCTGAGGCCATCCCTTCTGCATGCCCTTTTTGTAAGCTTCATAATGCCTAGCAGAATGCTGGAGACTAAGGTAACTATATTTTCTGAATAAAAAATTTGATGATCTCTGCAAGGAGATATTTTGCAGTTCTGCCAAACCAGGATTAGGTATCCCAAGGCTTCCAAAAATAGGCTCCAGACAAGTATTCCTGATAAAAATGGTGCCAATGATTCACCTCCTGGAGACCTTCCCATTTTTTTCCATTTACTCCTCTCCTAATTTTACCTGTAACCTACTGCTGGAGGTGGGAGGAGATGAGGAAAGGAGAGCAAAGGACAACAATTTTCTCTAAATGATTTCCAGCATTCCTAGGTCTATATTTGAAGAATGGGGGCTCTCAACAAAGTCTTAAATGTAAGATTTTATTTAAGATGCAGCTTATTGATGCCAATACTGCAAGGATTTTGCCAGATTATCACAACTGGCGAAGGAGGCCTTAGGAGGCCATTGACCCACAGGGTAAGACAGAGGCCAGATCCAGGAGTTTTTGGTCTTCTAAACTTAATCCTATCCCTCTTGAACCTTTGCATACTGATGCTTGCGGGAAATGGAGAAGGCAGAGACAGTGAAGTTTGGCAGGGGTGAGTCTGTCTTTCTTTGGGAATGCTGGGAGTAGAGCTGGTTGTTACATGTTTGGGAGCGACACCCAGGAGAAAAGAGAGAATTCTGCTCATTACTAAGACATATTTATGATATACAATGGGTACTCATCTAGCTAACTTTATTCCAGGTTTCAATTGCCTCGCCTATAACATGGGATTACTGATTGTCTTGATTACATTGATCATCTTATATTCGGGCATGGCATTCATACAATTGTTCTAATCAACTGCACCTGTCAATGGGAAAGTCCCCGTTGCTGTAACCCAAAGAAGGTTACTCAGGTCAGCTCCCAAAATGGGTTCACGTAAAGTTTTTGCTTCCAAGTCTATACCAGTAAATTTCCAATCCATCAGGCCTTCCAAAGCTGCGACTCACAGGAACCAAGTTCCCAGGGAGGAAATGAATATAAACAGAGTTCACAGTTTTCTGTGTGTGGCCTACCCAGATGTAAACAGATTACTCAACCAGGGTAAACACATGAGGTGCCAACATCAAACTCGAACAGTGACAGTGCCAATTACGACTGGGCTTGCCTTCTTGAATTTGAAATGTCACTTACAGTGGAGAAATGTTCAGTGTGTAAAAGCCCTGTGAAACATAAACCATACCACTATGACTTTCATTCCCATACATGTCACGAGAAAGAAGCCAAGTAGAATAACCAACTTGCTGTGCTGTGCTGCAAACCTTCAAATGCCTTGATTTTTGAAGAAATAGGATTCTTCGATTTAGCCCACAAGTCATATGAACACAAAGGTCCTGGAGGGCTCGCAGGCAAATGAAGAGGGCTGGGTGGAACAGTGTGCAACCTGAAAGTGCGGGACTGAGTTCTAGCAATCACTTGCCATGAGGCTATAAGGGGACGGAACACCCTATTTTTTCAAGAGAAGACAAAAATCAAGATTGTTTATGGGAAGCTTCCTTACATTAAAATGTTGGCAATGACAAACTTTTTAAATTCCTGTGCAGGCAAACAAGACACATCTATGGGCCAGATTCAGCTTGTGAGTTGCCAAATTCCTAGGCTGCTTCTGTAGATAAAATTATAGACATGGAAAATATCAGATTTCAATGGTTTAAAAATACCAGGTTTCAATGGTTTTAATGTAAGCAGGGTACAGTGGAAAAATGTCAGCCTAGGAGTCAAGAAACTTGTATGTCTGTGCTAGATCTGTTGTGCTCTTATGAAGAAAAGGTGGGCAAATCACTTGCCTTCCTGGAGTCTTCATTTCCTACCCTCTAAAATGGAGGTAGACCTCAAGGCTATTGTGAGGATTATATCAAAGTGGACAATGACACAAGAACAGCACTCAGTGCACTGCCTACTGTATTACACCATAGTCCACTTTGCATCTCTGTTTTCACAGCTGAAAATTTGGGATAACAATAATTTAACATCAAAGAAGCTATTGTTTGAATTATGTGGGATAATACAAAGGGCTTAGCACACTGCCCGACAGAGAGTAAGAACTCAATAAATATTTGTTATTATTATTATTTGTAACCAACAGATTTTTAGTTCTAAATTTTACAGATACAGAGACCTAAAGAGAAAGACGGTTTATCCACAGCTCTGGTAGTGTGTAGCAAACTCAGAATCAAGAAACTGGTCTCCTGACTTCTGACGGGCAAGCTTATCCATGAAGTTCTAGTTTCAACTAAACTCTTGACTCACAAAGTGCTCTTACTTCATATTGGTTTCATCAGTATATTCAATATTAATCAATAGGCTGGGATCATTTTTGTTGTTAGTGATTCATAAAGTTGATATGATTGTATCTTAATTTATTGATAAAGTGGGAGAGGAACGGGGAAGAAAATATAGCAGTTTTCTCCATTATTTAAAGTCCAAAAAAAGTTTGTACTTTTCAATAAAATTCAAAGGATTAACTAATTTTTATTTTTAGAAAACCAACTGTATGAAATGGCCTGCATTCTGATTCATTATATAAAATTAGAATTTTGTTATCTTTCCTATAACGATACTGAAACCAACATCCTTCATGATTCCAATAATATGTTTGAAATCTGCAGAAAAAGAATGCTATCCTATTTAAATAGATAAAATTATTCCAAACCACTGTTTACATAAACAGAGCTTGTGTATATCAATAATGTCTAGGTAAAACACTCAGGAAACTAACTTTGAAAGGAAAACTTCATAAATGTTTAGAAAACAAGAGACAATATTGTAAATAATCAACAAAACTGAAAGTTCAAAAACATGTAGTTTACTTAATATGGGCCAGAAAATAGGGCCCTATTTTTAATAATTTTTTCATTGCCTACTACCTCTCATTGATCTGCATTCCATATCTTTTGTTCTCTTCGGTTCTCCATAGCTTGTCCCCCTTAAGGACCTAACACTCTACAGTCTCCCTTTATTTTCTCACAAGTTCTCATCCAGGCTCCATGACTACCCATGGTGAGATCAGTCTAGTCAGAAAGTCTATATTAAACATGTACTTCATCACCATTTAACCAGCCCCAGAACAGGTACTTGGAGCACCCTTAGGAAGTCTTGTTCTCTCAGAGAGTTATCTCATTCTGCTACTTCTCTCATGTTTTCTAAGTTTTCCATTTGTTTAAAGACTTAATTAATACAAACTAGGAGTCAGTCACTGATCCAACCCATTCAGACCCATTGATTCAACAAATGGCAATCTCAGGCAGCCATTTTTACCTCCATCCAGGTAGGTCCTTAGCTACTATTCAAAACTTTAAAGATAACTACATTAAGCAACTTTAAAGTCTTTACCTTCCTGGTGACATTTTAAGCTCCTTGAGAAAACGGAATGAGTATTGTTGGCATTTAGGAACATTTCCCCTACCAAACACCTAGTAGAATGTCCTGTGCTTAGTAAGCATCCTAGTAATAACTTGTTACATTAAATTATTGCTCAAATTTATGTCTCGTCATCATTCTAAAACACTTTTATGTCTTAAAATTCTCAGTGCTTTCCCAGTAGAAAGTAGAGATGACCTCATTACTATACCTGGCAAAGTGAAAAGCCCAAATTGGATTGCTCTTGCCCTTCTAGTTTGTTACACAGCTAGAATATGAAGCTGGTTAGAAATCACATCCATCCAGGCTGCCAGATCTATCAAGCATCCTATTGAAGATATTAACATATGAGTTGGTTAGAGTACAATTTATGCATTAACATCATAGATAATGGAGATGAAAAGGAACCTGTCAAATCACAGGGCCTATTTGTCTGCTCAAGAAGAGTGTTAAATTAAAATGATTATCTATATATGTTCTGTAGAGCTTTAAAGACTTTATTCCATATATTCCCTTGAAAATTTGGCAAGGGACAAAGAGCACAGTGGTCCCCTGTTATTTGTGGTTTAGCTTTCCATGGTTTCAGTCACCCACTGTCAACTGCAATCCAAAAATGGGTGGACAGTACAATATGATATTTGGAGAGAAAGACCACATTTATATAACTTTTATTACAGTATTTTGTTGTGATTGTTCTACTTTATGGTTAGTTATTGTTGTTAATCTCTTACTGTGCCTAATTTATAAATTAAACTTTATCATAAGTATATACACATAAGAAAAATCATAGTATATACTGTATAGGGTTTGTTACTATCTGCAGTTCCAGGCATCCACTGGGGGTCTTAGAATGTATCCCCTGCAGATAAGGGGAGACTTCTGTGTGTCCATTTTATATGGGTGAAGAAGAGAGTAACCCATTCTCTTCAGAGATTCCAGTTTTGTCCCCTGAGCTCAGACAATGAAATGTTTAGGTCACAGATTTCAGGATAAAAATTCTCTGACAGGTTTATATGTTCCTAATCAGCGTATAAGAGTTAATTACAATGAAGTTTACTCTCATTTTATAGGCATGACTTTAGATAATGAGGCTATTTATTTCTTTCTAAAATGTAGTTACAATTCAGATATTCAGTTGCAAGCTGAACAGTAGTGGCTTAACAATGGCTTCATGGGTCAAAATAGAGATATAAATAGCACAATCATTCCTACGGTAATTCATCACCTACTGATTCACTTAGGAAAGGTTTTTTTTTTTTTCCCCCATAAAATAGAGCTCTTTATTAAAACAATTACCTTTCTTTGTATATGCCAAAACAATAGAAAGAACAATAGCAAAAGAAATTCAAACAGCTAGATAAAATTAGGTGGCACATCCACAAACCTTATACTGTTATTTGTCACTTCGCAGTCTCAGCATGATCACAAACACACAACTAATTAGTCCTCATGCTGTCCTTAAGTTTCTTGCTCTGTGTGTGTGTGTGTGTGTGTGTGTTGGGTGACACACTTTGCTCAAAGCCATCTGTCCAGCATTATGAGTGTCTAAACTCTACGTGATCTTTCTTATATTTAAGTTTACACTTTCTCTAACATTCACACTAACAGAAAAATACATCTCTCTTGTCTGCCTGCTACTTAGTACAGACTATTCCCTCTTTCTCTTTCCAAGTTTTCTGATTACCCTTCTCTTTATGGCCTTTGCAAAAAGGAAAAAACAGGCAGTCTAGAGATACAACAAATTTTATGACACCTCTGCAGGTTAGTTTCTAATTTGGAAAGTAGTTCTGCAAGTTTAAGGAGTTGCTGTGTGTATTACTCTAAAGTTTAGTCTACAAGCCTCCGCAGCTGCTGCCCTGATTAGCTGACTCAAATACAGCTCAGATACTACACGATTTCAAAAGGACTTGGAATTCCTAAACATCAATCTATTTCAGACTTTCTTCCTTTAAAAACATAAATATTTTCCTTACACAGTACACAACACACACATACACACATACTATTTAAGTACCCAAAGGAACTGCACTGTATTAGATATTTTGACATTTATTTTTTCCTAGAACTTTGTAATAGGCAATACTGACTCAGACAGACATGTAGTGAACATTCGGCAAACACTACATAAATCGTGAGCTGTGAAGAGACGATGAAATGTCTGTCCCATATATGACAGTCTAAGGGCTTTTGAGGTGAGAAACAAAGACAGATATAAAACTAAGGAAAACTGTCCAATCTCTAGTGATACCTATGTCCGGTAGGCTCAGGATCCTGAAAAATTTTTGGTTTGCTTATCAAACCAAAACAAGTAGAACCAGGAAAGCAGCTTGACAAATTTTAAAGAAAAGTGGCTCAAATGAGGCAGGAGATTCTTAAAGGGGAAAATTCTCATATTATCATAAAGATCCAAATGAACCTTAAAAGAAAGGATTGTGAAAAAATAATACCAACCAAGTAGCTGCACAGGCAGATCTCTCATAGGTTTATATTTTCAAAGACTCTTCACAAAGAAAGAAAAAATGTCCAAGGTGAAGGACGCATGCAAAGTCTCAGGAAGGCTAAGCAGAGAAAGGACTAAGGACTTTTGATAAAATTGTGAAGAAATAAAAGTGCCTTTTCTTCTATGAGTCCTTTTTTAAAGCTCAATCCAAAAAGAAAAACAAAAGCTAGGTTAGCTAATTGTAGTACAGTTAATGTTCATCAAAGAAAAAACCAGACCAATCTTTTGCAGTCATCTTCTCTATCAGGATGGTTTTCAAACAAAAAGGGCCAAACTTAACAAAGAGAATATTCATTTATTTACTTTACTGGCTGATTACTTAAATCATTTATTAATGCCTAAATGCTAGGAATTGCACCAGCATCTGGAGAAAAAGCTTGGTGCATAAGGCAAACGTGGTCTTTTGGCCTCACAGAACTTGAATTCTAGTGCATTTAAAACAGAAAGGAAACCTGACAGCGTCCTTAATACAGTCACACACACATCCTCCAAGGTTAGTAAAGAAGTTATCTATCACTCCTTTGCCAACCTTGAAGTGCTAAAGATTCATTTTATTAATAGAGCTGTCAGATTTCTTTACAGTGTCTAAGAGATGATGAGGAAATAGTATAGAGCACTTGACTGATTGAGTTGGAGACTCCAGGACCAAATAAATCAGATTCTAAAATACTGAAATATTTTATGGAGTAACTGTAAAACACATAGTGAATTTTATTCTTTAAAACTTTTATAAGAATTTCAAAAACTACACAAATATTAAGTGCTTTTTAAACAATTCTAACCATACAGAGAGACTACAGAAGACCTAGTTATGGGATCACGATAATGTTGCAATCGAGGTCCTTACTCACATGTTTCAATGCAGTGGCATGCTGGAGCCCACTCATATAGACTTAGTACAGCCAATTGTGTGCATTTCTCCCCAATTCTGCATTTAGGGACTGCACATTAGTAACCTGGGCTTGACCACAATGAGAGTATTTACAGCATGGATAGTGGTAAGTACTACAATGAGATTTTCTTCCTTCAGTCTTTCCTTTTTTCCTTCTCTTCCTTCCTCCCTCATCCTCCTCCTTCCTTTAATTTCTCTTCTCCTTCTTCTCCTTTGTTCTGGAGAGCCACTGGTAAAACATTTACCAGTACACCAATGGTTTAATGTAATATGCTGTGACTTCTGAAGAATTGTTTCCCAAAGGGTTTTCTGGATGTGTATAATTTTAATTTTCATAGATGCCACCAGATTGTTTTTTCATACCGTAAACATTTATACGATGATTATAAGCATATGAATGAATGTGTATATGTGTATGTGTATATATGTGTGTATATATATATACACACACATATATATATACACAGAGTCCTTACCAGTCCTATGATGAATGTTCTACCTGCTCTTTATTTTAACCAATGAAATAGATTTAAAAAAGTGTCCATCATTGTTTTAATTTGTGCTACCCAGATTACAAACGAGACAGGGGATCTTTTTTTTTTTTTGTAAAGGTACCAGCAATTTGCATTTCTCTTCTGTGAGCTGCCTGTTCATGTACTTTGCTTATTTTCAACTTTAGTCAATAACTTTTATCACTTAGTCTGACCAGATAAGTTATACATGATCTTTTGTTCTGTCATGTATTTTATTTTCCCTACTCTATTTTTGATCTTTAGACTTTGTCTTGATATCTTTTGCCAAACATTTTCAGTAAAAAATGTGTTTATCTTTTTTTTTTGGTTCTTGGGTTTCATGTTTGATTTAAGCAGTTCTCCCCCTGTCGAAGGTTTCAAGAAAAGTCACATGATTAAGTGGTTAAGAGCTTGGACTCTGCACACAAAGAACTTGAGTCTGAATCCTAGCTCTTCCACTCTGAATGCCAGGCAGCTTCAAGTTTCAGTTTCTCATCTATAAGTTGGGCAAAGAATACCAAATTTATGGGGCTATTATGATGAATAAATATTTAACTATGTATTGTGAAATTTGCTGTTCATGGCTCCTCATTGTACTGTCTCCCCTATCCAGAAATATCTAACTTGGTTCAATTTTCAATTGGTTATATTAGTTCACCAAATGTTTTCACAGACATAGTATAAGAATGGCAGAGAGAGCGGCCAAGATGGTCCATGAGAAGCAGCTGAGGTCTGTGGCACTCATGGAGAGGAATGAAAGGGGCAAGTGAATTTAGCACCTTAAACTGAAATATGCAAGTTCTCCCACTGGGACTGACTACGCACACTGACTTGACCCATACAGGACAAAGAAAAGCATGGTGGGCCAACCGCCCACCCAGAAGTGGCATGGAACAAAAGGAACCCTACTCCCAGCCAAGGGAAGTGGTGAGTAATTTTGTGACCCTGCTGGAGAAACCATGCTTCTTCCAGGGATCTTTGCAACTCATGGATCAGGAGATCCCCTCGTGAGCTCATGCCACCAGGGTCTTGAGTCTGATACACAGAGCTGTGTGGAGTCTCAGCAGAGCCCCTGCTCAGGCATGCACAGAGACCCAAGAGTTTTACATACTCTGGCCCTGGGATCCCCGGCAAGGCAGGAGATCTCTCCGTACATATCCCTAGGAAGGGGCTGAATCCAGGGAGCCAAGAAGCATTGTTCTGCAGGCCCCACTTCTATAGCAACTCACAAGTTAAGACCCTCTAACTTGGAATTCCAGTCAATCAACAGCAACAGGCTGGAGACTTGACACAGGACCGAGTTGCTGGAGCAAGGGGTGGCCACCACCTCTGTGGTTTGGTAGACTCAGCTGTTCCAGCCTGCCGGCATTGGAGAATCCAGTCTGGGTGAGGAAGGGTCCCCCACAACATGGCATGCCTGCTCTAACAAAAAGCAGCCAGATTCTTCTGTAAGCAGGTCCCTGGCCCCATGCCTCTTGATGGGATGCGACCTCCCAACACAGGTCTCCAGCCACCTCCTACAGGTATACTCAGACTGGCAACAGGTCAGTACCCACATGGGATGGAGACTCCAGAAAAAGGAACAGGCTGCCGTCTTTGCTGTTTTGCAGGCTTCACTGGTGATACCTCCAGGTATGGGAAAAATGGAGGCAACGAGGGTCTGAAGCAGACCCCCAGCAAAATGCAGCAGCCCTATGGAAGAGTGGCCTGTTAAAAGAAAAACGAACAAACAGAAACAACAACGTCAACAAAAAAGACCCTACAAAACCCCATTCAAAGGTCAGCAACCTCAAATATTGAAGGTAGATAAGCCCACAAAGATGAGAAAGAATCAAAGCAAGAATGCTGAAAACTCAAAAAGTGAGAGTGCGTCTTCTCCTCCAAATGACTGCAACACCTCTCTAGCAAGGGCACAGAACTGGGCTGCGGTTGAGATGGCTGAATTGACAGAAGTAGGCTTCAGAAGGGGGGTAATAACAAACTTTGCTGAGCTAAAGGAGCATGTTATAACTCAATGCAAAGAAGCTAAGAAACATGATAAAATAATACAGGAGGTGATAGCCAGAATAGCCAGTTTAGAGAGAAATATAACCAACCTGATGGAGGTAAAAAAACACAAGAATTTCACAATGCAATCACAAGTATCAAAAGCAGAATAGACCAAGCAGAGGAAAGAATCTTAGAGCTTGAAGACCATCTTTCTGAAATAAGACAAGCAGACAAGAACACAGAAAAAAAGAATGAAAAGGAATGAAAAAAAAACCCTCCAAGCAATATGGGATTATGTTAAGAGACCAAACTTATGATTGACTGGGGTACCTGAAAGAGATGGGGAGAATGGAACCATGTTGGAAAACATACTTCAGAGTATCATCCAGGAGAACTCCCCCAACCTAGCAAGACAGGTCAACATTCAAAGTCAGGACATCCACAGAACCCCAGTATGATACTCCATGAGAAGATCAACCCCAAGAAATGTAACTATCAGATTCTCCAAGGTTAAAATGAAAGAAAAAATGTTAAGGGCAGCCAGAGGGAAAGGTCAGGTCACCTACAAAGAGAAGCCCATCAAACTAACAGTGGAAATCCTACAAGCCAGAAGAGATCGGGGGCCAATATTCAACACTTAAAAAAAAAAAGAATTTCCAACTCAGAATTTCATATCTGGCCAAACTCAGCTTCATAAGCAAAGGATAAATAAGAAACTTTTCAGACAAAGAAATGCTGAGGGAATTCATCAGCACCAGCCTAACCTTGCAAGAGCACTTGAAGGAAGCACTAAATAAGGGAAGGAAAAACTGTTACCACTACAAAAACACCCTTAAGTACACAGACCAGTAGTAACACAATAAAGCAACCACATTAAACAAGTCTACAATATGACCAGCTAGCACCATGATGACAGGATAAAATTCACACATAACAATAATAACTTTAAATATCAATGGGCTAAATGCCCAATTAATGGACACAGACTTGCAAGCAGGATAGAGAGCCAACATCCATCAGTATGTTGTCTTTAAGAGACCCATCTCACATGCAAAGACACACATAGGCTCAAAATAAAGGGATGGAGGAAAATTTGCCAAGCAAATGGAAAGCAGAAAAAAGCAAGGGTTGCAATTCTAGTTTCTGACAAAACAGATGTTAAACCAACAAAGATCAAAAAAGACAAGGGCATTACATAATGTTAAAGCGTCCAATTCAACAAGAGGAGTTAACTATCCTGAATATATATGCACTCAATACACGAGCACTCAGATTCATAAAGCAAGTTCTCGGAGACCTACAAAGAGACTTAGACTCCCAAAAAATAATAGTGGGTGACTTTAACACCCCACTGACAATATTAGATAGGTCACTGAGATAGAAAATTAATAAAGATGTTCAGGATCTGGACTCAGCTCTGGATCAAGTGGACATGATAAATATATAGAGAACTCTCCACCTAAAAACAACAGAACATACATTCATCACATCGCCACACAGCACTTACTCTGAAGTTGGTCGCATAAGTGGAAGTAAAACACTCCTCAGCAAATGCAAAAGAAATGAAATCACAACCAACAGTCTCTCAGATGACAGTGCAATCAAATAAGAACTCAAGATTGAGAAATGCACTCAAAACCACCCAAGTACAAAGAAATTGGACAACTTGCTCCTGAATGACTCCTGGGTAAATAATGAAATTAAGGCAGAAATCAAGAAGTTCTTTGAAACTAATGAGAACAAAGAGACATTGTACTAGAATTGTTGGGACGCAGCTAAAGCAGTGTTAAGAGGGAAATTTATAGCATTAAATACCCACATTAAAAAGCTAGAAAGATCACAAGTTAACAACCTAACGTGACAACTAAAAAAACTAGAGGACCAAAAGTAAACCAAGCCCAAAGCTAGCATAAGACAAGAAATAACCAATATCAGAGCTGAACTAAATGATATAGAGATACAAAAAATCCTTTAAAAATGAATGAATCCAGGAACTGTTTTCTTGAAAAAATTAATAAAATAGATAGACCTGTAGCTAGAATAATAAAGAAGAAAAGATAGAAGATTCAAATAAACACAATCAGAAATAAAAAGGGGGACATAAACACTGACCACATAGAAATATAAACAACCATCAAACCTATTATAAACACCTTTATGTACATAAACTAGAAAGTATAGATGAAATAGATAAATTCCTGGACACAGAAACCCTCCCAAGACTGATCCAGGGAGAAATCAAACTCCTGAATAGAACAATAATGACTTCTAAAATTGATGCAGGAATAAATAGCCTACTAACCAAAAAGAAAAAAAAAAAAAAAAAAATCCCAGGACCAGATGAATTCACAGCTGAATTCTACCAGAGATACAAAGAAGAGCTAGTACATGCCTACTGAAACTATTCCAAAATATAGAAAAGGAGAGACTCCTCCCTAACTCATTCTATGAGGTCAAAATCATCCTGATACCAAAACCTGGCAAAGATACAACCAAAAAAAGAAAACCATGAAGACATATCATGTCATGCCAGTCAGAACAGCTATTATTAAAAAGTCAAGAAACAACAAATGCTGGCAAGACTGTGGAGAAATAGGAACACTTTTATACTGTTGGTGGGAATGTAAATTAGTTCAACCACTGTGGAAGACAGTGTGGTGATTCCTCAAAGACCTACAACCAGAAATACCATTTGACCCAGCAATCCCATTATTCAGTATGTACCCAAAACAATATAAATCTTTCTATTATAAAGATATATGCACGTATATGTTCACTGCAGCACTATTTGCAATAGCAAAGACATGAAATCAACCTAAATGTCCATCAAAGATAGACTGGATAAATAAAATGTGATACATATACACCATGAAATACTATGCAGTCATAAAAAGGAATGAGATCATGTACTTTGCAGGGACATGGATGGAGATGGAAGCCATTAAATACTATGAAATACTATGCAGCCATAAAAAGGAAAGAGATCATGCACTTTGCAGGGGCATGTATGGAGTTGGAAGCCATTATCCTCAGCAAACTAGCACAGGAACAGAAAACCAGCTGCTGCATGTTCTCTCTTATAAGTGGGAGCTGAATGATGAGAACACATGGACACATGAGGTGGGGAATAACACACACTGGGGCCTGTAGGAAGGGGGACATGAGGGGAGGGACACTATTAGGGAGAATAGCAAATAGGTGCTGGGCTTAATTCTTAGGTGGTGGAATTATCTATTCAGCAAACCACCATGGTACATGTTTACCTGTGTAACAAACCTGCACATCCTGAACATCCCTAAACTTAAAATAAAAGTTGAAGAAAAAAAAGAATGGCATGCCCTCTGAAGTTTTCCCATTCAGGGCTTCTCCTCAATAACTCCTAGATATTCCATTGTTTTAACTTCAGTGATTACAAGATAATGCTGGTCTGATTCTCTTTTCCTAAATGAAATATATTTTCCCTCTGGAAGCTTAGAAAATTTATTTGTCTCTGTCCTTCCAGGATTTCACCAGAAAATACATATGTCTATCTATGTATACTCTTGCGTATATATATATCTCCCGACACATATACAGACATATCCTATGTATGTGTAACTCCAGTGTATACACACCAACATATCTATATCTATATATGTATTCACACGTTTATGTACACATGTGTATAAATATGTTAGATACATGAGTGTACATACATATATACATATACATATACATATACATATACATATACATATCTGTGTACACACAATTTTTTTCTTCAGGGAACCTGCCTTGACCTTGACAGTTTTCAAACAGAAATTTCAAATCTTTCTTTATATCAAAAAGCTTTTCTTGTTTGTTTGTTTGTTTTAATTATTGTTGCTCCTCAATCTGCTTCTTTTTTCCTCCTAGAAAATTTTTTTGTTTGCAATTTAAGGATCTTGGAACTATCTTCCGTCTCACATTTTTCACTCAAATGTTTGCTCCTTTGTATTTTTGCTCTATGCTGTGAGATAATCCATAAGTTTGATCAGCCAAGAATCTCAGAAGAGACTATTTTCCTTTCAAACTGTCTATTGAATTTTTAAATTTGCAAAGCATTTTTAATTAATTCTAGAATGTAAGAATTCTAATTACATGTCCTTTAAATCATCTTACTTTTTTGGTAAAGTTCCCATGTGTCAATTCTATTATTTCTATATCAATAGAAAAACCTTTTCAAGTGCTTCATTTGGCTGTTTTCATAATTTTAGTTCTTTCTCTTTTCATGAACATAGTAACATTGCACTTCTTACTCATATAAAGTTAAGGGTGACTTGACTTTGCCCTTAAAATGTGAGAAACGTGTTGCATGGAACTTCAGGGCAGAAGCTTTAAGAGCCAGTGCATATGTCAAAATACTATTTTCTCTGTCAGAGCAACCACTATTGTTCCAGTAAGTGGCTTTTCTATCACCCTGAATCTGTAGTAAGGATGCTAATGCCATGGAGAAGAGCCATCCAGGCAACCCTTGGTGAACAGTGAACATCGAGCCTGAGTGAGAATTAATCTGATTTTAAGCAATTTAGTTTTTGGGGTCATTCATTATTGCAGCAAAGTCTAGTATATCCTGACTTTTGAATTAGTCTGCTTAGTCTTCCTCTCAGAGCTGAAATTTTGCTTTTTCTTCTCACTGTTGAGGGCTCCCACAGTAACTTGTAGAGATTAAGCTGTTGGATTTTCTCATGCAGAGGGAACCCATGAGTCAATAGAAGGGGTATATCTTATGTTGTTAGGCCAGCTGCAAATGAGCTGGTTCTTCTCCTGGAATGTGAGAATGATTTCTTTCTAATATCAAGATTTTTATTGTTCAGGTAACATTCCTCTTTTACATATGATGACTGGAAGACATTCAGCCTTCCCATATAGTAAAACACTATGTTTAAATTGATCCAGCAGGATAGGGAAACCTGCAAAGAGCAAAATCAACAGGCAGGAAGGTGTGGGCTCCTCACAAAATCTCAAAAGTCATCAACTCGATTCACCCAATAATTAAGGTAAAGCAAGTCTTCTCTGTTGCTTACTTCTTGATTATTGACCAATATATTTGAGAAAGAAGCTTTGTACCTGCTTTCTTCCTAGAACTCTCTGGGGAATGTGGAATCACAGACATACCCTCCGGGTTCCTCTAGTCTTCTTACATTGGTTACTGTGATGCTCCAGAAAGGAGTTAAGAGGGATAGGTGGACAAAATGAGTGATAAATGCAGTCATCTTCACAGAATCCCCATGAAGATTTAAAGAGAATAGGAAAGATGTCAGGTGCTCAGAGAGAAATGAATGTTCTGGTTTTCAAAATAAATGGGAAATGAGAAATGGAAAAAAAAAAAAAAAAAAAAAAAAAAAAAAACACAGACTCCAGAAATTGCTGACCTTGCTATCAAGCCTCAATACAATTTTAATATGCATATTAAATAAATTGTAGATGCTTCAAAAGAAGTGATTATCAAAATTAACACTGGTTTGCCTAGATACAGTTGCTAAGCCTGGTCAACTCAGGAAAGCACTATAAACATAAAACAATAAGCTCAGTGAAAGATTTTACTGTTTCAAGATATTCTTTTAAAGAAGACAGAGAAATGACTAGTAGTTAGATGGACTAATGGCTGGTTGAAAAAATATTTTCAAAGAGTATTAATTAATGACTTCAAGTCAATGTGGAAGAAAATCTGTACAAATTGCAGAAAGTTGTTATCCTTTTCAATGACATATATCAATGTCAAGTACAATAGGAGAAATTTGGATTAACAGAAGCTTATATAAATAAGACCCAGGAACTTTAGTTAGCTACAGGATCATAATACTGCACAAATGATATGTCTGCCAAAACAGCATAGGAAATCTTACGCTGTATTATAAAGATGTTCAGAGTCTAAGAGCTAAGCAAGGTAAGAATCAGTTAGTGTAATAGATTTTATATTGACAAACTCATATGATGCCTTTCTGTTAATAAATAAATAAATAAATAAATAAATAATGGAGGCCCTTCCTATGCAAAGACAAAAACCTGAACCAAGACATATGACTTGGTGGGTTGGAGTGCAGGCTACAAGTTAGCTTACCTTTTCCTCCATTTTCAGACACTCTCACAGAGCACACAATATACATAACTACAGGGCAGCCTTGGTAACCAACTCCTATACTATGCATTGCTCAGACCTCAGCTAGATTTTGCTCTGAACTGGGTATTCCTCTCTAAGGGAGACTTTCAAAATAGGATTCTTTCAAAGATGAACTGAATAGCAATTAGTCTGAAAAATAAGTCATAAGAAAAGGATTTAAAACCTGAGAAAGATAGGCTTCATAAGAAAAAACTCAGGAGACCATAATAACAGACTTCAACTGTTTGAAAGGAAGGGGATTTAGGTTTATTCTGGGTAGATCCAGAAGGTCAAATAAGGACTAGCAAGTAGACTAAAAGTGCCTTGTTTGTGGTGAGTACTCAAACAATACGTCAAATCAAAATTATAACAAGACGTGTCTTCATTTAAAATAAAGGGGTATTTTTCCATAAATATGGCAATTCAAAAATGGGATTGCTTTCTTTTAAAAAGAATAGTTTCTCATAAGTGAAGAATTAATTCTATTAGTCAAGAATTTTATAGAAGAACCTCCATTAAACACAGGTTTAACTAGTAGAACTCTTCCAAGATTCAGTACAATTTCATAGCCTACAGTGGTTGACTATGCACATATAAGGAAATATAAGAGATACAAATAGAAATCAGATGCATTTTCTGCCTTGAAGTAGTTCATCTTCTAGAAATGGAGACATACACGTACACAACCATAATGCTAAGCTTTAAACAATTATTTTATGTATGCCACCAGTATACAGAATAAACCTAAACAATAGACACTACCTATTTTATTTTTATTCTCACCTGCCAGAATTGAAGCCTGAACCATCTAATAATTTGCGATACATGTTTATTCTCCTGTCTAAATGTTTAACCCCATTAACTATACAAAGCACATATTTAATCACAAGACACCACTAAAATCTATTTTAGTCTAAGGTATAAGAAAACAGACCTGGGTTGGGCGCGGTGGCTCAAGCCTGTAATCCCAGCACTTTGGGAGGCCGAGACAGGCGGATCACGAGGTCAGCAGATCGAGACCATCCTGGTTAACACTGTGAAACCCCGTCTCTACTAAAAATACAAAAAATTAGCCGGGCGCGGTGGCGGGCGCCTCTAGTCCCAGCTACTCGGGAGGCTGAGGCGGGAGAATGGCGGGAACCCGGGAGGCGGAGCTTGCAGTGAGCCGAGATAGTGCCACTGCACTCCAGCCTGGGCGACAGAGCTAGACTCCGTCTCAAAAAAAAAAAGAAAAGCAAAAAGAAAACAGACCTGAACACAGTGCCTGATGCACAATTCTCATTCATGTTTCTATATTTCATGCTTCTTAGGGATCCCATACATCTGATTTTCCCAGGAGGGTCCTGGCTTTGCCTATTGTCCAGCATAATGACTAATACCACTCCCTTCAATCTCAAAAGTATCCAATTTGAGCAGTAAATTATAGGGTCACCCTGACACTACCCTACCTTCCTAATTCCCTATGCTCTACTTTGTGGAATATAAAGAAATAAACGTACAAAAGCACTAAGTGTATAGTTGAGAACTGAACACAATACTGTTATGAACATTACTTAAATGACTTTGATACAAAGCAGATTAAAATAGTAACCCAAGCAAAATACAAATTGTGGTAGAAGGAAAGAAAACCTCCAACTAAAGACAAGAGAAAGCCTCTCTGAGAAATAGATAATTTTCTTAAAACAGAAATGGGGGCTAAAATTTCAATAAGTGGAATGGTCATTCCAACCAGGATATGAAAATGCTTTAATACTCATGTTTATTCATGCATTCGTTTATTCACCTAACAAATGAGAATATAAGTAAAATAGGTTCAAGGAACACTGTATTATGTATGTAAGAAAACAGGGAAATGGAAATATCAGGTTAGTCGGATATTCCTTTTTTATTGTTGTTAACAACAGAAATTAAAATGGAAAGAAAGTAAGAGCAAATAGGTTTCCAATGTATTTTATATATTATTGTTAGCAAATGTGATGCAGTATAACCACCTCAAATAGTCATGGTTTGTCCCTCAGAGGCTTTTTTCATTCAAGTTATTTTTTTCTCTTTCTCCTTCCTAGGGATTTATGATTTAACAGGCTGTAATAGGCAAGATAAAGCCATTCATCATGCAGGCTTAATGTGGGAAAGTAAATTTAACTTGGTGAGCTTGATATATAAATATTGGTCTTTTTGGGAACACACAGAGCATATTTACTTGAGTGTAAAATCCAGGCTGTATACTATGTCCAACAAAATTCTTAGGTCTGAGGTACAGGGGAAGGGCCTTTAGTGCTTTAGGTTATGGAGACTGTTGATACTACTACTAGGGGTGGAAGAAAGGCATTTTGTGTATTCTAGCTTTCCCTAGCCTCTACTTTTTTGAGGACATTTTAATACCAGTACATTTTATCTCAGCATTTATATCTACATTTCAGAAAATGGAAATTAAAATTTAGTCATCTGGAAATTTCAGTGTTGGTCTTCTGTTGGTGGATTTTTTTCACACAGACTTTTGGAATGTCCCTGCCAATAACAGATCAAATGAAGATGGCATTTTATGACTTTTAAAGCTATGTCTAGACAGCTTGTTCACAGGTCATTAACATATACCAAAAGGGCTTTAACCATTCACCAAAACCATACACCAAAAGGGCTTTAGGTGGCAGATGAGGGAACAGACACCGGAGGGGGCCAACTGAGGCTGTGTAACAACCAGTTACCTCAGACAAAATAGAGGTGTTGGCAGGCTGATCAGTCAAAGTGCGATGACTTCACTTTTTATTCATTTTCTGCTCATGATTTCAGCATTCTTTAGATAAAGCTGAGATTTAGAATGAGAAATTTGGAAATGTACCTACCTAATACATTTAAACCTTCAGTATTAAAAGCTATGCTTAAAATTCTCAATGGATATGTTCCAATCTTATAATTTAAAATATCCTGGGATAATTTTTTTAAATTTTAACATATTTAAAATAAAATTGGAAGGCTGCGTACATGAATAACATAACTTTCATCAGACACAGTGCTTTAAGTCAAGTCATCATCAATATCTTTTTGGCTAAGCCAAAATAGAAGCTATCTCATTGTCAGGCTCAGCTAGGAAAACTTAAGTTAAATACAAAGAATGGTAAGAAGCCAAGTTATCAAGGAATGCTATGTCATATCCCTTCTTTTCCAAACATCTCTAAAACAAGCATATTATATCCAGTTACTAGAGATGATTCAGTTCAACTCAACAGACAATGTTGGATGTTTACCGTACAATCGGCTCAAGGTGCTGGAGAATGAAAGTTGAATAGGAACTTCCCTCACTAGGCTAACAATCTTCTGGTTTAGGGTATCAGACTAATACAAAGGCAAGGAGAACGATTCAAATTATTAATTTTCAATTTGCCTAACTGCTTCAACTACTATATGCAACTATAAGTACTGTTTGAGGAAGATATGTACAAATTATGGTAGTGAAGTCACCTTTAAGGAGCTTAGGAATATAGACTATACACGAGATATAAACATAGAGAAATATGACAAGACAATACTCTATGAATCCTGAAAATATCTTCCTTAGTTCAGTTGATGATACAGTCAAAGTGGTCTCCAAACTTGTCAGAGAAGACTCAGACAAAGAATGAGAATGAAGGGAAGGTTGGATTCAGGACAGTAGCAGGCAGCATTCTAGGAGGTTAGGGTGAGTGGGGAGAAAATCACAGCAAAGAAATCTATGCAATTTTCTGGAAATTAAAGTAGGACAGAAAAAGTAATAAAACAAACGCTACAGTTCAGTTAAGAGGACAAAAGTCTTCAATGATAAGGGCAGAAACATTTACGGTAATGGTAAGATAAATTAAATAATTAGAGCGAGGGTTAAAAAATGAGCTATGAATCAGTGTTATAGCCTTTTGATGGAAGTTTCCAATTCATAGAATCAGGCTGTTTACAGCTGTGATGGTTGACTTCATTCTCATGGAGTGTTGACGCTGAAAAGAAGACAGTTACACTGTGAAATGCACCCAACACAAGATACTATACATACATTCCAAGAGTTGAAAATTCCAGTCCAGGGAACCCAACTGTAAATTCTTTATTCTGTGGTGGAAAATAAAATCTTTACATGTTTTAAAAAGAAAAATTAAGGCCGGGCACAGTAGCTCACGCCTGTAATCCCAGCACTTTGGGAGGCCGAGGTGAGTGGATCATGAAGTCAGGAGATCAAGACCATCCTGGCTAACACGGTGAAACCCCGTCTCTACTAAAAATACAAAAAAATTGGCCATGCGTGGTGGCGGGCACCTATAGTTCCAGCTACTCGGGAGGCTGAGGCAGGAGAATGGCGTGAACCTGGGAGGCGGAGCTCACAGTGAGCCGAGATCGCGCCACTGCACTTCAGCCTGGGCGACAGAGCCGGACTCTGTCTCAAAAAAAAAAAAAAAAAGAAAAAGAAAAGAAAAGAAAATTTAAGCATACAATTAATTCATTATACACTCTAACTGGTCACCCCAAGTAGATTAGTTATTTCTATCAATTTTAAGTACATTAGAGCTCTCAAGCAGCAAAACAATTCCTGTGTTATAAAAGACATCATTAGTCATGTGTATTAAGCCCTAAAATGCCAAAAATAATTCTAAGACTCTTTTAAATTGTTGGAAGACTAGGAAGTCACAGAAGTGTAACTTACTTTATTAAAAACAGTAAAAAAAAAAAAAAAGTGACGGGAAAAAACAGAATAAAGAGGTGACCATGTCATTTATAATTGTATCTGTTTATTTTCTTTAGGGTTTAAAAGTATCTCCGTGGGTGATAATTTCGACAGCATACACACTAAGTTTTTGACATATGGCTGACAAATTACTCTGGAATAAGATTTGCGGTTTTCAAAATGCTTAGCTGAATGAGTCAGATAAGGCACATGATTAGGGGAAACCCTTCGGCATCAAAATATATTGATATTATAATTGTTCCTATACGGATACTAATGCACAAAATAATGTGTCCAACCTACATTTAGAAGAGAAAATTTTCATTCTAGCTTTCCAAGTTGAGAATCTCTTAATTGCATTTAAAACGTTGAGAAAGTGTTCTCCACCCCCAACTGTTTCCTCTTTTAAAATATATTTCTATAAATAAGGCTACTAGCCTCATTTTGTTTATGATAACGGGATTAACTATTTATGGGCATAACAACAGGTTAAATACCAACCTCCATTACCTGCCAGATGGAAATAATTCAAGAAGTGCTTTTGGCATCTTTTTTTTTTTTTTTAGTATGGAGGAAGTAACACATTATTCGAATAGTTACTGACCTTTGTCAGAATACTATCAATGCAAACCTATCCTGAAAGTAACAGAGATAGGATAATGAGATGTAGCTATTGCAAATTCAAGGTGCTGAGGGATGGAGGCGCAAAGAAAGCCTTTATAGTGGATCTTTCTGTCTGGTGGCAGCTGCTTATCAGCATATACTTCATAAGGTAATTATGTTTGTCCATTACTTATTTATTTGTTCCCCCAATATTGTCAGGTATTTTAAGAGGAAAAGGTCCAGCAGTGTCTATATACCAAACAGATTACCAAAATAGTGAGCCATAAATCAAAAATAAGCTGTTTCCTACAAGATTTTTTTAGAGCAGTTTTCTACTCAAATAACATTGGCAAAATAAAATAATAGGAATTAAATTAGACTACTGTGGTCATTTTCTGCCTCATGATCTGAAAGTTTTCTAAAAGGCATTCTTCATCATGAATGAGTTGGGATGAGGTTTATACTGTGTCCTTCATTGTACCCAGATGACCAATTCACCATTCAGAAAGTCTTTGATCCTGTGAGTCAGCATTATGAACATATAGAAAAAAGTTTTTGATCCATATCTTTTTTTTTGCCTGCCATATAGATTACTGTTTCTGTGTATCCTTTCTCATTAGGGTATAGTCATTGATGCATGCTAAAATCAGCTCAGAAGGAATTAGTTGTCTCTTCTACCATCACCCTGCCCTTTTTTCTCTTCTCTTTAGCCCTTCCTATCTTATTACCTTCTCCTTTCCTCATAAAGTGCCACTATGAGGATTCATATCATTTGTCCATAAGCCTATGATATGCTGGCATCTCTTTATGAGTGCTGATCTATTAAACCATCTTTACATTGCTGGAGATAAGAGAGCAAAGTGAAAATATTCCCCAAACAAATAAAGTCTAATGCCAGCACTGAGCTCATAGCCTGTCTTAATTAGGATCATTTATATTTAACAGGTAACTTACTGAAGACATAACCTGTGTAACAATTTGTTCAGGACTTTAGTCCAGTTTTTATTTTATCCTGGACACTGTTACAGGAACTTGGTGGTTCAGTGAGTAAAAATGAATTCAGGGACTTCTATTGCAAACAAGACATGTATGACAGTAAAAAGACTTTGGAAACACAATGTTAATTGCAAATCATCAAATCACACTACATACAGATTACTAAGCAAGTACAATCAGTTTTTCAGTTAATTAGAAGCATAAAATGGAAGTGTTATTTTATATTTCATCATCAATCTTTCCCTATTAAAGAGATGATAAAAGTCAAAAAATGTTCATTTGTTAGATCCGGAGATCATCCCAGGATCATTGGTTTTCAACCACTTTGGAACCAATCCTACTCTCTGAGAAGGCCCCTTTCTAGCACCTCTAAAATCTACATAGGACAATATAAAAATCACTCATTATAGTCCTTTTACCTCACTTAATAGAGAATGACGCTGAATTCCAGGATATCATATGCCTTGCCCAATAACAGATGCATGGCTAGTTGAGGCAGAGGACTCTCTCCTCTTACCTCCTCCCTTTCATCTTTGTATTTCACATATTTGAGTATTACAGGGAGATAGGCTCCATTTGCCTAGGGGAATGTCTCTTCTCCTCCATACTGGTTTCACGCCCATGGTTTTTGCTGTTGTTGTTTTATTTTGCACCTACTCTCAAGGTCATATTCTCCATTTGGGTCTACTTGGCCCTTTTAGTCTCCACCCTTTGCCTCCCAGATACAGATCCCATCACTCAGGGCCACTCATTAATTTTTTATAAAACTCTGTATGTCATTTTTGCTCACACTTACTTCACTTATTAAATGGTAAGAGCAGATATTTCTCACATTCACTTTTCCTAATGAGAAAAGACTGACTTCTTGGGACAATATTACTATATAACTGTCACTTCAGGACAAAAAAAAAAAAAATACCTGTTTTGACTGTTTTTTGTTTTATCCCTCGCCTCCTCTACCATTTTTAAACACTTATCCCAGTTATGTAAAAAACACACACACAAAGTGACAATACTACAATTGATGTGGTTTATATTTTTAAGTACTCCTAATCTCAGTATGGTTGGCTGTGTTTGGAATTAGTGGGCCATCCCATCTACCTGATTACCCAGACATTTCATGGGCTCATTCATCATCATAACTGCAGAAATTGCCCAAGATTTCTTGCTTAAGATTTAATAAGTCTGACCTGCTTGTGCAGATACTAATTCCCTACCAGCCAGAGGTGAGCCCAAAATAAGAGCCTTCACTACTACACTGTAAGATGAAACCTTCTTTTATTAATCCATTCTCATGCTGCTGATAAAGATATACCCAAGACTGGGTGATTTATAAAGGAAAGAGGTTTAATTGACTCACAGTTCTGCCGGGCTGGGGGGGCCTCAGGAAACTTACAATCACGGTGGAAGAGGAAGCAAACACATCCTTCTTCTCATGGCGACAGCAAGAAGTGCAGAGCGAAGTAGGGAAAATGTCCCTTATAAAATATCAGATCTTGTGAGAACTTACCCACTATCATGAGAACAGTTGGGGAAAACCACCCCCATGATTCAATTATCTCTACCTGGTCCCTCCCATGTCCTGTGGGGATTATGGGAACTACAATTCAAGATGAGATTTGGGTGGGGACACAGCCAAACCCTATCACTTCTTTACCTCCCTATTAAAATAACCTTAATTGTAATCATAATTATAGAGATCTACTAGTCACATGGCTTACAAACTGCATATCTGCCTTCCTTTTTTTTTTTTCAGACTAGACGTGTTTGTTATTGACATTATGGTACCTCCTGCTTTGGGCAATGAATGCCCTGTGGCATAAGACCAAATTAGCAAGTAGCAACATTGTTGATAATCCTGTACTTAAGAAAGTGAGAGCTGTGGTGTCCTCAGAAGGTTTATAAAAGGGCAAACCATGCTTTAAAAAATACACTTCATAATAATCAGCTTTAGGAACAAAATAAAAACAAATAAAAACAAATTCAATCTATTGTCAACTTCAACAAACACAAAAAATATAACTGCCACTAATGGCAGTGGCAGCTACTACAAAAATTACAAGTGCTAAGTCAAGAAGAAAATTCTCTATATGGATAACTGTCAGTAGCACTATTTTCTGTTAATTTTTTGATGCTCCTATTCAAGTGCCTTAGCAAAAAGATAGTTTCATAGTTTAGGGGTGTTTCTTTTTTTAACCTTAATTAGTAAATTAATTATGGCTAAAACCTATGCATTGTTTACATATGAGAGAGAAATAATAATATATATTTGCTCCGGGTGTGCCATCGTTAACATGAATTTACTAAGAGTGCTTTCCTGCAAAGTTTTTCATCACTAAAAAAAATTTATTGAAAACCTACCATACAATCTTCACTGTTATAAGTGCTGATGATACAGCAGTTAATAGAACAGCAAAAACCCCACCAGAAATGGTCGTAAGCTCATTTAACCAACAAATGACAACTCGTCCCAGAGAACACATTTCTGAAAGCCAATCAAACAATGCAGCTGTTGGTCTCTTCCTGTTTTCCTGGGTCTCCCTGCTCTGCTCTTGAGAATAAGGTTCATGAGGGCAAAAATTGGCTCTGCCTTCCTCACCCCATCCCTCCACTATCTCCTTCATTTCCTTACTCATAGTTGGTATTTTAGTTTAGAAGCTTAATCACTTTCCTCACTATAAACCAGCTAACAATATTTACTAAAGCATACTAATTTAACTTTTGATATTCCAGGCCTGTTGCACTTTGAAAGGACCAAGGTTGCTAAACTCAAATTTAGACATTTGGGGAAAGTAGGGAGTCTATGAGTAGGTAATCCAGGCTTGTCAAATTTTATTCCCAATATCAGCAATGTACCTGGTTCCAGTGTCTTCTGAATCCAAAGAATTCTAAAAAGGTTCATGTTTCTCACAATGGCTTCATTGTGAAGAAATTTGTGCTCCAGCAACAAATAAGACATATGTATATATTTAGATGATCAATGTAAAGAAGTGATTGCCTAATTTACCCTTGTCCATTTATATGTAATAATAACATTATGAAACTACTCTCTCATCTATCCATTAAATTTCTATTATCTGAAGTGTAATTGTTATTTCATTGAGATATCACAAAGACAGTACCTGTTTTATATGTTGTTGCTTCAGCAGTTTGAAACATGCATCCAAATTTGGCTTTTTATTTCAGAGGGCAAAGGAGATGGAGAAGTGATCAACACTTATTAAAATGTCTCTTAGGGTGAGATCCTTTGCTGTATATTCTATTTACATTATAAGATTCACAATCAAACCTATTTTTTCATTAATTCATTCAATTCATTCATTCATTCAATAAGTTCTTATGAAGCATTTGTGATGTGCCAGGTGTTCTAGCCACCAGAGATAAAACAGTGAATGAGATAGACTTAGGAGAAATGTATCTATCAGAATGATGCTTGTGAAGGTGGTATCATCATCCCTACTTTTCAGATAAAGAAATGAGGCTCAAACAGCATAAATAACAGGTCCAAATCATATAGTTCACAGGTCTCAGAGCCAGAATTCAACCAGGCAAGCCATTACGATGATAAAACTAAACCCCTTAACCTGAGAAAAACAAGAAATGGGGAAAGGATTCCCTATTTAATAAATGGTGCTGGGAAAATTGGCTAGCCATAAGTAGAAAGCTGAAACTGGATCCTTTCCTTACTCCTTATACGAAAATTAATTCAAGATGGATTAGAGACTTAAATGTTAGACCTAATACCATAAAAACCCTAGAAGAAAACCTAGGT
>NW_016803192.1:1575116-1580221 GCF_001698545.2 Rhinopithecus bieti
TGACAGACTGGATTAAGAAAATGTGGCACATATACACCATGGAATACTATGCAGCCATAAAAAAGGATGAGTTTGTGTCCTTTGTAGGGACATGGATGCAGCTGGAAACCGTCATTCTCAGCAAACTATCGCAAGAGCAGAAAACCAAACACCACATGTTCTCACTCATAGGTGGGAACTGAACAATGAGATCACTTGGACTTGGGAAGCGGAACATCACACACTGGGGCTTATTATGGGGAAGGGGGAGAGGGGAGGGATTGCATTGGGAGTTACACCTGATGTAAATGATGAGTTGATGGGTGCTGACGAGTTGATGAGTGCAGCACACCAACATGGCACAAGTATACATATGTAACAAACCTGCACGTTATGCATATACACCCTAGAACTTAAAGTATAATAATAAAAAAAAGGTATTAAAATAAAACAATTTAATCTTTAAAAAAAAAAAAACTAAACCCCTTTTTGCTACCAAACTCTTTCCACTTCCATTTAGTAATTTCTACTCAAAGTACAATCCCCAGACCAGCAGCAGCAGCAGCATTACCTGGGAGCTTGTAAGAAATGTAGATCTCAGGCCTCTGTCTCTGCTAAACCTTCTGAATCAGAACCTACATTTTTAACAACCCTCAAGTGATTCATGAGTACATTAAAACTTGCACATGTCTAGGTCAAGAAAGTCTTTAGCTAGGTAAATGAAAGAAAACAAAGAATTAAAATATTTTGCTGGCCGGCGCAGTGGCTCAAGCCTGTAATCCTAGCACTCTGGGAGGCTGAAGTGGGCGGATTGCCTGAGCACAGGAGTTCAAAACCAGCCTAGGCAACATGGCAAAACCCTGTCTCTACTAAAAAAGAAAAACAAAAACTTAGCCAGGCATAACAGCGGGTGCCTGTAGTCCCAGCTCCGCGGGAGGCTGAGGCAGGAGAATTGCTTGAACCCGGGAAGTGGAGGTTGCAGTGAGCCAAGATCACGAGATCATGCTACTGTACTCCAGCCTGGGCAACAGAGTGAGACTCCGTCAAAAAAAAAAAAAAAAAAGAAAGAAAGAAAGAGAGAGAGAGAGAGAAAGAAAAGATTTTGTTAAAACTACACTAAAGGAGTTATGACTCTTTAGATAAAATATGTAGGCTGAGCCTTCCAGTTTATAACCTAGTTTGGTTAATAGTTTATACACTTGCACTCAGTGAAAAGCATACATACACACATATACACATACCCAAAGCTACAATGAGACCCTCAGATCTCACATCAACTTTTGGAATCCATTTACTTTAATATATAGTTTGCTAAGAGTCTTCAGAATATGCCAGACATATACCATTTTTATCCTACTTCAGGTAAATCCTCTTAATTAGAATGACCTCATATTCCCTTTATGCTGCCATGCTAACCTATACATTTTTCAAGATCCAAGTTAACTACTACTTCCTCAGGCATTTACTCATCAAATTTTTGAAAGCCTCTTATGCTTAAAAAAGGTCACTTACAAGAGGCCTGGGCTTTTGAAACATGTCAGTCATTTGCAAAACTTCCTCTGCAGGAATTTATTTCTACCCCTAGCCTATGGCTTTCAATAACCTCTGTCCATCTTGCTTCTTAGAATCTGACCTAATCTGACACTGGTTAATGCCCTTCTCCTCTGTTAGTCATAGGTCCTTAGCTTTAATTGTGAAAGATGTCTCCTGAACTTATAGTGCCTGAGACTTGGATCTGTGTGGACTTTCCCCATCATTCCGTAATGTTCTAGTACCTTCCTGGACCCACTTATAACTTCTTGTCTAAAAATAACGTACCAACTAATCAACCAAAAAGAAAATCCTCTGAATGCTCTTTGAATCTTGGTCCTAAAATATGACTCCCTGCATCTTTAATGTCTAAAGTCACCAATACACTCTATGTCACCAAAGCTAATAACCACTTTTAGCAGCTTATAGTATTTTAAAGTATTATTCTTCCCACAAAATTCCTTCCTCAGACCCAAAGAGCTCTTTTTCAGAATGCATGAGTCACTCTTGGGGAAACCAGAACACAAAGACTGCAAAAACACTATACTATTAAGTTCAAAAGCTACTCTTCAAAATGTACAAACCATTTGTACGAATGAGTAGAACAAGAGGAAGGAAGGAGAAAAGCTATATAAACGGAAGGTATGAGAACCAGAAATCAGTATTCTCTCCTAAAGCAAGTACCATCCATGGCCAGGGGCTGTAAGACCATGTCATCCAGACATATTTCTTTGATACCATCAAAGCCCTTCAACCCACAGTGACCAATATGCTAACGGTTGACGTCCACTTGTCCTGAAAGTTTGCTCCTTGCCCCATCTGCCCAACTGTACATAGGCAATTCTTTATATAACAAGGAAGATATCAACCCCTGAAGATAAGAGTTCTTGAACAGGCAGAATCATTTCAGTGATATTATTTTCTTGTCCGAGCGCATATATTTAAGCATATTCATTGGTTAAAAACAGTTTAAAAATTCAAGAGAATATTTTCGATTGTATTTAATATACATTGTTTTTAATAAATACAATTTGTATCTTAAGACTTAAGATATATACATACTAAAATAGAAATATTTTTCCTTGTTCCAAACATTTTTCATTAGTTGCTACTGCCTCAGAGTTTTTCATGAGTTACTGCTAATTATTCGAGTAGCACTTGGATTTAGCAAAACAAAAAAAATTAATTTTGAAATTGTTCTATTCAAAATGAGTACATTGGCAAAAAGCAAACATGTTTCTTGAATTTTTAAGCCACTCTAAATTTATTAGTATTCAAATACAAATAGTATTTGCAAATAGCAAAGACACTGTTTATAGCATTCCCTTTTCTTTGATCCATTGGGTAGATGATGCTGATTCATCATAACCTGCCTTATCCTCCTTAGGCATGCAGGAGTCTCCACTTCCTAGCCACCTGGTAGTCAGTCAAGGCCATGTGATCAGTTCTAGCCAATGAAATGTGAACAGAAGTAAGATGCATCACTTCTGGGTTGAGGCAGTGAAATGCCCTGGGTGACCCTCCAGTCTCTCTCTTGCCCAGTTTTGGCACATGTGGAAGAGGTTGTGTTGAGATGGCAGAGCTACAGACTGAAGTTGCATGAATTACTGAATTACCAAGTAGAAGAAAGCTTCTCTGGAGAGTCTCCTGGACCCTTACCTAGGGCCAGCATCATGGGCATGCCACCCATGTGATCACCCAGGACCCTGTACTCGGATGGGCTCTGTGCTTGGCTTAATGCTCTGCGATCACTGTCTCGACGGGTTTTAGAAAAGAGGCCCAATATTTTCATTTTGCACCAGGCTCCACAAATTTGTACCCAGTGCCCCCCAGAGCACAGACTTTGCAGGAATTTTCTGTGAATGTGTTAGCCACTGAGATTTTGAAGCTGTTTGCTTCTGTAACATATACCTATCTTATCCTATCCTAACTAATACAATCCTGAAACCCTTCAAGATTCAGCAAGTGTAGCCCTACTCCAAGAGGCTTCCCTAAATACCCTTCCATCCCCTGGAGACAGTTGCCTTCACTGGGTGTTCCCATAGAACTATTACCTACTCCAGCATAACACACAATTTATTCTAGTTATTTGCTAACCTGTCTCCCTAAGGTGGATACTATGGGATCATTTCTTCCATATGCATTTCAACCCATCTGATGTAACTTCCTATGTAATAGAAACTAGAAAGACAACAATTACATTCCCCAGACTTTTTTGCAGATAAGAAAGCAGATGTGTCCTATGTTTTGCTAAGTAAGCGTACCTGTAAGAGGTTGGATATGAAAAAAAAAAAGGCAACACAAGGTCACAGTTTCACTTTGGGACACTAGTTCTTCTTGCAAGTGTGGTGTTAAAGGAGTTTCTTCTTTTGTGGCAGCTCTGGCAGAGGGTTTTGCTCAATACTGTAAAGCAGTGGGACTTCCCTTGGAGAGGTGATTTGGCATTTCTCCTGGCTGCTCTTGTATCTGGCTATGTAGCATTTAAACCCGGTTTCCAGGCCAGGTGCAGTGGCTCACACCTGTGATCCCAACACTTTGGAAGGCTGGGGTGGAAGGAAAGCCTTCCAAGGACTTCCAAGCTGCAGTGAGCTATGATTGCACCACTGAACTCCAGTCTAAGGGACAGAGAGAGAACCCTGTCTCTTAAAACAGAAACAAACCAAAAAACTGGTTTCCTAGGCCTTCCAAAGACTTTGCTAGCTAATCAATGCCCTCAAAAGAAGTTTTTTTCTTTCTTTTGGCTCAAAATGGACTCTGTTGTCTGCAAAAATAATAAAAACCTATGCTCTCTACTCTTCCCAACTAAAGTGAAAGGTCTTTGATGGCAGGGACTGAATCTTATTTTTAATATTACCTTTCCCTCCCACTACCCAGTCACCTAAGACTAACTTACTGTTTTGGTACATAATAATGGCTCAATAGATATTTTAAGAAGAAAAGTAGGCAGGCAGGCTGGAAGGAAAGAAGAAAGGCGTGGTGATTAATCTTATGTGTCAACTTGACTGGGCTAATGGATGTCAACATAGCAGGTAAGCATTATTTCTGGATGTGTCTGTGAGGGTGTTTCTGGACGAGATTAGCATTTGAACAGGTAGACTGAGTAGAAGATTACTCTCCCCAGTGTGAGCAGGCATCATTGAGGGTCTGAATAGAACAAAAAACTCCCTCTGAATGTAAATTAGTTTAACCATTGTGGAAGACAATATGGTGATTCCTCAAGGATCTACAACCAGAAGTACCATTTGACCCGGCAATCCCATTTACTGGGTATATACCCAGAGAAATCACAATGGCCGGGCGCGGTGGCTCAAGCCTGTAATCCCAGCACTTTGGGAGGCCGAGACGGGTGGATCACGAGGTCAGGAGATCGAGACCATCCTGGTTAACACAGTGAAACCCCATCTCTACTAAAAAAAATACAAAAAATTAGCTGGGCGAGGTGGTGGGCGCCTGTAGTCCCAGCTACTCGGGAGGCTGAGGCAGGAGAATGGCATGAACCCGAGAGGAGGAGCTTGTAGTGAGCTGAGATCCGGCCACTGCACTCCAGCCTGGGTGACAGAGCAAGACTCCGTCTCAAAAAGAAAAAAAAAAAGAAA
>NW_016803192.1:1580245-1648400 GCF_001698545.2 Rhinopithecus bieti
AAAAAAAAAAAAAAAAAAGATATAAATCATTTTACCATAAAGACACATGCACATGTATGTTTATTGCAGCACTATTTACAATGGTAAAGTCATGGAATCAACCCAAATGCCCATCAGTGATAGTCTGGATAAAGAAAATGTGGTACATATACACCATGGAATACTATGCAGCCATAAAAAGGAATGAGATCATGTCCTTTGCAGGCACATGGATGAAGCTGGAAGCCATTATCCTCAGCAAACTAACACGGGAACAGAAAACGAAGCACTGCATGTTCTCACTCATAAGTGGGAGCTGAACAATAAAAACACACGGACACAGGGTGGGGAACAATATACACCAGGGCCTGTTGTGGGATGGGGGACGAGGGGAAGGAACTTAGAGGACAGGTCAATAGGTGCAGCAAACCACCACGCCACATGTATACCTATGTAATAAACCTGCATGTTCTGCACATGTATCTTGGAACTTAAAACAAAATTAAAAAAGAAAAAAGAAAGAAAAAAATTTATCTGCTTGAGCTGGGACCTCCTTCTTCCCCTTGCCTTCAGACATCAGCACTCCTGGTTCTCAGGTCTTCAGACATGGACTGGGATCTACACTATTGGCTCCTCTGGTTCTTAGGCCTCAGGGTTTAGATTGAAACTATACCCCCAGCTCTCCTGGGCCTCTACTTGCAGATGGTCTATCATAGAATTTCTCAGCCTCCCTAATTGCATAAGTCAGTCCCTCATAATAAATCTCTTTCTATATACCTCTAAATACGCTCTATTGGTTCTGCTTCTCTGGAGAAACCTAATACAGAAGGGAATCATTCTTTCCATTCATAGAATTGGAATACAAACCTGTTAATATATGAACCTCATATTTTAAATAAATGATAAATGTAATACATAACTCAAATACATAGGAGTTTAGTGTTACAGCTACAAAAATTGAATACCTTGTAAGACCTGGTGGAATTTTCCATGTGCTACAGTAAAAAAGTAAACGTGCATTTGCTGCATTTGAGTGTCTATAAGCAATCTATTTTAAGATGCCCTTTGCTGCCAATCTACTTCCCAGATAATAAAATGCTTTAAAAAATAAAAATTACACAAATGTAAAAAATTCTGTGCTTTTCCACAATTTGCAAGCCAGATTTTCATCAGGCACAGATGTATTACATTACCCACAATGGGGTAAGCTGCAGTTCTAGTTAGGGAAGGAAAAATTGTCCAACTGATTCCAATTTAAACCTATCTCTTCACCTAGGGTTCCTCAGAATTTTTTCCACAGTCCTCATGGTGCTTCCTGGGTGGTAGCAATGCCTTGAGCCATCCTCAACTTGAAAAAAAAAAAAAATTAAGTCAACTAATTCAGCAAATGAGTTTTAAAAATTGGTGCTCCTTGGGCAAATGCACTCTTTGCTTCTCCATATGTTCTTTTCAGTGTGGAATGTAGTACTACTTTATATAGCATCAACTTCTTATTTGTAATTGTACAGTCACTGGAAAGTAGGTCAAGACACACTGCAGCTTTCCCGTTTCCAAATACTATATGCCATGTGTGGCATGTATAAAAGTTGAGACTTATAGGGGTTGAAGTACAGGAAGGAAGAGAAAAATACCAAGTAGAGGATAAAAAGAAATGCAATATATTTCCTTCTATTCCCTTTCATAAATCTTCATCTTCTTTCCAACAAGATCTAGGAAAATCACAGTTTCACTATGGGACAGGGATGCTCATTACTGAAGTTCAAAACCTATGAAAAATTACAGTGAAAAAATCACTCACAATTGATTTATGGTTAAATTGAAAGAAGTGGAAGTGTTGGACCAATCACCTGCTTTTCAAATATCTTTCAGTCTCAAACCCACTCTAAAAGCTTGGCTCCAATCTGCTTCTATAATTAGAGTACCAAAACAAGAGGCATTAATACCTCCAATAGATCATTAATCATTCCAGCTACTTCATGATGGAGGCCGCAGCCATGGACTCGAGGCAGGGTTGAGCAAATAAAATAGTCATTGATCTCTATTTGTAGACTAGAGCAAGACAGTTCCCTCCATGTGTGTTTGCTGGTATCAATCACACTGGAATTGCTACATAGACCATCAATAACAAACCCATTCCACTTTAATGACCTGTAACAGTGATAGAAACTATAAGTGTTTCTCAGTAATAAGCAAAGCAAGATCCACTTTAGGTGCCTACACTTGGTTACTACTTAGTCCTTACTAGGTGATTAAACAGCAACTATTCATTGTCTCCTACGGCTCCAACATTGAGACAAAAAGTCACATGTATGTACTGAATGACTCCACAAACTGCCTACTGGATTCTCTTCAATCCTGCATGAGTCAACATCTTCTGGAGAGCAGTAAAACGTCATTAATATGAAGTGTTTGGGGGTAAACTTTTGAAACAATGAGAAAAAATAGTAATTGGGGGTAAACTTTTGAAACAATGAGAAAAAATAGTAATTATAGATTTGTTTTCCTTAAATAAGTGAGGTTGCTTTCCTTTTTTGGGCTGTTGGAAAGATCTGAAGATTAGGCGCCAACAGATGTGGAATCAACCCCGGATCACCTCCTTTGAACAGAAAAGTAAACCTCTGTGTACCCTATTTCCCTCACCTGTTCACTGCTGATCATAATACTTGTCCATCCTTCTTTATAGGATGACTTCGAAGATGATAGGATTTAAAACCTATAAAGTTCCTTAGATAAGTTGAGAGCACTATGGAAAGGTAAACTTCCACTAAAATGAGAGAAATAACATTGGAGTATTTTAAGGGTCTGTATTAATGAATATTAATATTAAGGATCTGTATTAATGAATATTCTTATAAGAATAACTTCTTTTAGTGTATTACTAGTTTATCTATAAGTGGATGTTTAGATATCACTTGAAAATTATCTTAATCATTTCCAATTTGCCACATTTGACTCATCTGATTTATTAGGTACTCTCTTAATACATAGTAGCAGTGCTTCACTTTGCCAAAATAGCCCACTGTTATCCCCATGCCAAGGTCACCATTTGCATTTTCCATAGATAAATCCTGCACAAGAAACATGTGGTCCCCTGAAAATACTAACCCTGTGAACCCCCAAATTCTCGTCCCACTCTCCACGTATTGGTAGAACAGGTTGAGTGAAGCCTCGTTTTCAATCTTTTGTTATCTACCTTGTGACTAGTAAGGGTAGAACAGAGGCATGCATATAGAAATAAAGTCTGCTTCTGGTTCCAATAGTCTAGGTGCCTACATGGTACTGATATGTTACTAATCCAAAAACGTTCTAGAAAACCTTTAAATACTTTCTAAACACCTTAGAGCAATGCTGTCCAATAAAACTTTCTGCAATGAAGGAACTGTTCTTGAATCTGCACACCCAATATGGTGGCAGCTAGCCACATGTGACTGTTGAGTACCTGAGTGAAGTGTAAAGAAGGAGCTTCATTTTTTTAATTAAAAAAAAATTAAGTTTAAATATCCAATAGCCGAAGTAATTTAAATTTAAATACATGGCTAAGGGCCATTACATTAGTACTGAAGCTTAGTCTTTTCCCAGCCCAATTCCAGTTTTGTCATTTTCTTTATGAGACCTTAAAAGTTACTTGCTGTGTAGGAGCCTCATCTGCAACACAGTGGTAATAGTAACCACTGTGCACGGTTTTGTGAGAATTAAATATAATTTATTAACTGCCTAGAGCAGGCATTCAGGCAGTTATTATCCAACATTCTCTACTTACCTAATCCTTATATCACTGTTGAGCATCACTTCCTCCAGAAATCCTTAGCTGGTCTTAAAATTTGGCCTAAAGCCCTTTCTTAATCCATTGTAATACACCTTTATTTCCTTCATTTAATTATCTGCATTTTATCACTAAACCTTGGCCTTCCTATTTATCTTTATATTTCAAGCATCAATGTCTAGAATGAAGCAACTCAAAAAAATTATTTAAAGCCTCTTTTAGAAATTGCCAATGTATCCCAATATTCTATACACTGTAGGTTTTTCCTTCAGTTATTATAGATATGATCGATAAGAAATGACTAGGAAGTATTATCTCTATTCTTGTGACAGAGAAACTAAATCTGGCTACTTGTGAAAGTCAAATGACTCAATAAAAACGATTCATGGTAGAAGCACCCCAAGTGGATCTGTTAGGTCTAAGATAGAAAGGAGGAGCTAAGTAAGTCTAAGAACACTAAACTGGGTTCTCCTATTCACTTTTCAAAAGAGCAGCAGGCACCGAAATCTTCAAATGACCCTTCACTGCTTAGTTCCAGAAGACACCAGATCCTCATATCCAGTCACTTTTATACCTGGATTAACTACAATGTTGACAGTGGTAACACAGTGACTATGCTGGGAGTCCTGTTATACCCAATAAAATCCATACTGACTAAGCCTCCATTGAGAACATGGTACTCTTCTGGTTCAGACAGAAAACAAGCCACAAGGCTAAACACTTATGTGGCTATGTGTCAGTTATAACCATAGAGGATGAATCAGATTTCTGTTCCTTTTTTTTTTTTCTTCAGAAAGACATTTGAACTTGGAAGATAGCAAAATATTAGCCCAGTGTTTAAAGGAACGATGGCCTTTCTAAAATGCCCTAGTATAGATCTACACACATGATTTCACATAATAATATGATAACTATTATTATTATTTCATCTTCATGAGATTCAGTTTCCACATCTGCAAAATGGTAGTAATAGTATGCACTACACAAGTTTGTAGTAAGGATTAAAGATAATGCATTAAGTGTCTGGAAGAGCTACTAAGGCTATTTTTATTCCATATTCTATACCTATGTAATTCCCACATCACTTCTTCCACAAATCCTAGCCTGGTCTCAAAATCTGGGAAAGGACCCTTTCTATGAGGACCCAAGGCATCTGCATTTTCTCTATTTAAATATATTTTTCTTTCCATTAGACCTTCACCACAATGTTTATTATTGTATCTCTGGAATCAATGCCAAGAACACAAAAGGAAATAACCATTTATTGAAAGAATGAATCAATGAAGGAATAAATGCTTATGCACTAGCCGTCAACAGAACACATGTGGGAATAATTTGCTTCTACTAGTTAGGGCTTATACACTTTTCCCTTTCAGAGTAGTAATTACCTGGTGTGGTAGGCAGAATAATGGGTTCCAAAAGCTGTACATATCATACTCCCCAGAACCTGGGAGTAAGTTAGGCTACATGCCAGATGGAATTAAGGTTGTTAATCAGCTGATCTTAAAACAGAGGAATTAACTTGGATCATCCAGATGGGCCCAATATCCTTGAAAGGGGGAAAGGAAGAAAAATGAGTTGAGTCAAAGGTCATAGTGATGAGATAAAAGGGGAGTTTGACCTGCTGTTGCTGACTTTGAAAAGGAAGGGGGCCATGAACCAAGGACCATAGGTGGCCTCTTCAGAGTCTGCAAAAGGCAAAGGAATGCATTATCTTCCAGAGCACGGGTGTCCAATCTTTTGGCTTCCCTGGGCCACAATGGAAGAAGAAGAATTGTCTTGGACCACACACAAAATACACTAACACTAATGATAGCTAACGAGCTAAAAAGAAAATAGCATTAAAAAAAAATCTCATAATGTTTTAAGAAAGTTTACAAATTTGTGTTGGGCCACACTCAAAGTCGTCCTGGACTGCATGGGGCCTGCAGGTTGGACGAGCTTGCCCTAGAGCCTCCAGAAAAGAATGCAGACTTGCTAGCACCTTGACTATAGCTCAGATGAGACCCGTGTCAGATGTATAACCTACAACACTGTGAGATAATAAATTTGTGATATTTTAAGCTACTAAATTTGTGGTAATTTGTTTCAGTAGCAACAGAAAATGATACACTTGGGTAGTTTTAAAAGCATATTAATGCTGCGTCCCCCTCACAGAGATTCAGATTCAGTTAATCTGAGGTGTTGCCAAGGCATCAGGATTTTTTAAAATGCTGCAGGTGAGTCCACCATGAAGCAAAGCTTAAGAATCATTCAATTATTTTACTATAGTTGGATATTTAATATCACTCAAACACAGGCATACAAATCTGTCGAGAAAAAAAAAAAAAAAAAAAATCAAACAAGTACCATGCTCAGGTTTAGAGAAAAAGTGGGTTGAGAAAACTTAATATTTTTTTTAAATAGGAATGTGTGACGAAGTGTGCTCTTGAGCAATATTTCACTCAGCCATTACAATAACCCTGAAAGTCAGTAGGGAAGATATCACAATCTGCTTAATCCAGGAAAGAAAAACGCAGTTAGGTGCAGAGAAAACCAGTGGATTCCCCAAATCTGGCAGTTACTAAGTGAAGTAGACCATACTGAGACCACTTAGTGACCAGGATCTTAAAAATGGGAGTACCCAGGACCCTGGGAACTAGGAACTGTCCCAGGGGAACCTATTCTTTATTGAGCATTCCTGAGTACCATGCCCAGGAGCAACCAAACAAGGCAACAAATGTTGTGAATATAAGTCATTAAAACTGTTTTCACATTCTTGACTTTTCAATTGTATCTCTTGCCATTGGTTCAATTTAGTGATGAATTTCAGAATCAGTGCAGGAGTAATCAGGGGAATATAGTCTAATCACCTGAATCAGGCGTTAGCCATCATAGCCCACAGCCTAAACCTGACCCTCCTCTCTTTTTGAAGATAAAGTTTCATTAGAATACTACCATGATTTATTTACATATTGTCTACAGATGCTTCCATGCTACAAAAGTAGAGTTGAGTAGTTGTGACATAGACCTTATGGCCTACGGAGTTGAAAATATTCATATTGTGTAGCTCTTTACAGAAAGTTTGACCACCCTTGACTCACATCAAGTACGGATCCTCCACCTTCCCCAATGCCACCATTGCTATTCTTCAGGCTTTTAAGCTCATGAGGACAATTTAAAGAGCCTGGTAAAAGCATCTAACAATAACAGCTTGTGGATATAGACAGAAACACCTAAGACTGATCTTTTAATAATAATTTTAATTTAACCAGAACTTCAGTTCAGAGAAACTCAATATACTTTGAACATTATCTTGTTTCTTTCCGACAGCTTTTATTAGAAAAAAAAATGGGGGATAACCAATGCATTAAAGACATCGTTTAAATCATTTAAGATATGATCAGTTCCTTTGTGCCTTTTCCCACTGTCAGTATTTTGAGAATTAATTGCTCATTTGTGCACAGCACTGTACAATACAATTTTAAAAGACATAGTATTTGCCTTCTGGGACCTTACACAATTGAAGACAGGAAAGGATGGCAGAGAAAGAATATTCCTTAGGGGATACGCTAAACAAATCCATAAAACAAACAAGCATTAATGTAATATATTCACAAAAGCTGAGTCCCGATTTAACAGGAAGGCAAATACAAAAGCATTTGTGTTGATCAGGCAGGTTGCTACAACAAAAAAGTTTAAATTATTTTTTTTTAAAAAAGGCATTTGTGAAAGTAGCCCAATTTTCTTAATGAACTCTTAATTATTTAATGAAAGGTTTCCAGGAGATGAAGCTGTAAAAGTGTTTAAGGTGACCTGAGAAACAACTGTAGGCATATGGCTTAATTATCTTTAAAGGGGCAAATAAGCTGTGAACATTGGTATAGAAATTTACCCCAGAAGACCAGAAAAAGCCAAAGCATTTTTATATCTAACATTGAAAGGGAAGACAAAGCCCTATATTTAAAATGACAAAATGGAGCATGAGCACCCCCAGCCTCTTAACCCACTCCCATAGCAGACATCATGTAACATTGTGATGTATGATGGGATTTTTATACATTTGGCCTTCATCCTGTTTCCTTACATACAGCTCCTAAAATCCTTGTCATCTCTGGAGTGACATGAGTCTCTTCTGTATGCTAATGAGATGCCTGGTGGCTGGGGGTCCCTGGGTGGCTTCAGGATGGGAGCTGGTCACAAGAAAATAAAGGCATGATTAGAGGGTTGAGACTTTCAGTCCTACTCCCTAACCTATAGGGAGGAGAAAGGGGCTGAAAGGTAAGTTGATCGCTAATAGGCAATGATTTGACCAATCATGCCTACATAGTGAAGCCTCCAAAAAGCCTCAGAAGAACAGGGCCTCAAAGAGCTTCCAGATGGCTGAACACATGGAGGGTTCTGGAGGGTGGCATGCCCACGGAGGGCATGGAAGCTCTTTGCTCCTTTTCCCATATTTTGTCCTATGCATCTCTTAATCTGTATCATTGGTAATATCCTTTACAACGAATGAGTTAACAAAAGTAAAGTACTTGTCTTGGTTCTGTGAGCCACTCTAGCAAATTAATTGAACTTGAGAAGTGTGGTTGGTCAGAAGTATCGGTAACAACTTATTACTTGCGACTGGCATCTAAAGTGGGGGAAAGTCTTGTGGGGCTGAGTCCTCAACCTGTGGGATGTGACACTCTCTCCAGGGAGATACTCTCACAATCGATCTGAATTACAGGACACCCAGGTGAGAGAAAAAACTCCCACACACCTGTGGTTACAAAAGTGTCCTCTGTTGTTAGAGTATAGTAGGCCTATATATTCTTATACACCATTAACTGATCACAGCATGCTTTTGTGTTTAGCATAGACACAGCCTTACAAATCTGTTCATCACAAAATTGAGTAGATTCAACATCAAATGTTCAGAAGTGGTCATTAAATTTAAAAAAGAAAGATACCGCCTCCACTTTAAGTCTTTATTCATTGGACAATGAGAGAGGAATAACTGGTTTCCCTAATTCACCCCTGAAACCCTGCTGCAACTAGCTCCCAAGGTAAGAAAGATGAAAATCATAAAATAACCTATTTCAACTCAAAAGGAGCAACATCAGAACTGGGGACTCTCTACAGAAAAAGACAAGCACTAATCAGGGTGAAACTTAGAGCTACAACAAGAGAAAGGAAATGGATGCCAAAGAATTGAAGAGAAGTAATTCAAAATTACTGAGCATATAGTGGATACTGTGCTGTGTGCCCAGATTGCCTTCAGGGCAGAGGCCTTCAATCCTGCAGCTGTCAGAAGTGCTGCCTACTGACAGCTCATAGCTGCACCCCTCTCCGGAAACTGCCCTTAGTCAAAGGGAGCTTCACACTCAACCATCCACCCTAGGCAGCCCCCATCCAATGACTGGATGATGCAGTAACAAAAGCTGGGCCCCCTTGGGAAAATCCTAAAGGATCAGCCCAATTGGAGTCTTCCCTTGGGTTTGGCTGAAGCCTCATTTGCAATTGCACTGCAATTCAACTTCACCCTCTGCCTAATCCTGCAACCCTCATTTTCTTATAGATATTATTCCAGAGATCACTGCCCCCAAAAATCTACATATAAATCTCTGCCTCAGAGTCTGTTTCCAGGGCAACCAATTTAACACAGAGCACCATCTGAATAGTGGATATAGTTTGGTACTTTATCACACTTTATCTTATTTAGGCCCCACAAAGATCTAATAAGATCATTATTAGAATGACCATTTGAAAGATGGTTGAGGGTCAGGAAAATTAAGTCATATGCTTAACATAAATACTGGAGCTAGGCTCAAGGATGAATTGGCAGGGCCTCAACAAGAAGTCAGAATATCTAGATAAGCCTAGAAGGATAAAGACTTAAAAGATCAGAAGAGATACCAAAGGCCAAAGTCAAGAAAGGACAAGAAGTTTGAGCCAGTAGTGCAAATAAATAGAAGTTCAATATAAATCCTAACCTTGGGACAGGGAATGATAGGCCTTGAATCTCAGTTATGTTTCTTACCCATGGGGAATCTTAAGCCTATGTTTATACACAAGAAAAAAAAATGGCAACAATAATGATAGTAGCTATCATTTATGAGAAAGCCATCTCAAACCAGGCACTGTGCTTCATGTTTTACACATATAAGTCATTCTTAAAGCCCCAACAGTGCTGCATGCAAGTACCATGAGCACCATTTTGCAGGTAGGTACAACTGAAACTCAAAATAGTTGATTGGCTTACCCATGGTCACCCAGGTGATAAGTGCAAAAGTCAGTATTCAAGTCCAGGTTTGTCCCAGTGTTTAATTCATGATGCTTCCACTACAGCAGTTAGTCCTGAAGGAACTCTGTGAATCTAATACTGATAATAACAGTAGCTAACATATATTGAACACTTATTATGAACTAGATATTTTCTGTCTCTTAATTCTTTGCAACATCCCTATGAGGTAGATACTATTATTATCTTCCTTTTGCAAAGGACTAAAAAGAGGCATTGAGAGAAAGAAAGAAACTTGCCCAAAGTCACATGGCTACTAAGGGGCAGAGCTAGAATTTGAATCCAGTCATCTGACTCCAAGGTCTTGTGCTCTATCATTGTGTTAAACCACCAGAAGCTGGGGTAGAGAAACCGGCTTCACATATAGTTCCTTACCACAACTCATGAATCAAAAATTGCACTGAAGTTTATGGCATAAATCTCAGCAATATAAGATGGTGTGGGCCGGGCACAGTGACTCATCCCAGCACTTTGGGAGGCCGAGGCAGGCAGATCATCTGAGGTCAGGGGTTCAAGACCAGCCTGGCCAATATGGCAAACCCCATCTCTACTAAAAAATACAAAAATTAACCAGGTATGGTGACGGGCACCTGTAATCCCAGCAACTGAGGAAGCTGAGGCAGGGAGAATTGCTTGAATCTGGGAGGCAGAAGTTGCAGTGATCCAAGATCGCACCACTACACTCCAGCCTGGGTGACACAGTGAGACTCAGTCTGAAGGAAAAAAGAAAACAAAAAAACAAAAAACGATGGAGTGATCCACTGTGATAAAGAAATTGGAATTACCGAGGAATTGCTACTTGAACCTTGTCTGAAATAGCCCTTTGAGTTGCTCTGTGAACTGGCTTCTCCACTGCAAAGACTCTGCTTGGGTGTTCTTCTCCCTGTGGCCTCAACTTTTACTTCCTAATACTTGGGCAGACATAATGGAGGCAATTTTCTATTAGAAGTACCTTTACTGTGATGGTTAATAGTGTCAATTTGATTGGACTGAAGGATGCAAGGTATTGTTCCTGTGTGTCTGTGAGAATGTGGCCAACGGAGATTAACATTTGACTCGGTGGATGGAATGAGACAGACCCACCCTCAATCTGAGTGGGCACCATCTAATCAATTTCCAGTGTGGCTAGGATATAGCAGGCAGGAAAAGATGGAAGAGAAGACCTGCTGAGTCTTCCAGCCTTCATCTTTCTCCCATGCTGGATGCTTCCTGCCCTGGAACATCAGACTCCAAGTTCTTCAGCTTTTAAACTCTTGGACATACACACCAGTGGTTTGCCAGGGGCTCTCGGGCCTTTGGCCACAGACTGAAGGCTGCACTGCTGGCTTCCCTACTTCTGAGGTTTTGGGACTTGGACTGGTTCCTTACTCCTCAGCTTACAGACGGCCTATTGTGGGACTTCAACTTGTGATCATGTGAGTCAATACTCCTTAATAAACTCCCTTTCATACATACATCTATCCTATTAGTTCTGTCCCTCTAGAGAACCCTAATATATTTATCATTTTGTATTTTTCTCAATTTGGCATTATAAGTTCAGTTTTCTTCCTTTTCGGACGTTCATTACTCCTAGATTTTTAAATAGTATCTCTGTGTCTTCCTGCCCTACTCTGGAACACACCTGATAAATGACCAAGCCCACGACCATCACTTGAACAAAACTGCTAAAGAACGGCTGGTTCCCACTCCTGATCTATGCTGATATTCATCTTCCCACCATCACTTTACATATTACCTTTCAGCATCATCACTTCCCCTGGACTTTACAGTCAATACCTTAACCCACTCATTTTGCCTATAAAGGCAACAGACATCACAGTTTTTACTCAGATCCTCATTTGACCTCTGTTAACCAGAGAATGACTCCCATGGCATTTTCCATGAATTCTTGGCACAAAGAAGTCCAGTGCCTCACTTAGTTCTTGCCAGCATGGCAAGAACCTATGTCTCTTAACTCCAATTCCATCATCCTCTACACCAGGTTATTCTTCCATGTATAGAGAAGGGTGACAGCAAATATATGCCTGTCCTTATTCATGCCAATATATTTACTAAATTACAAATAGCTTTATCTGGTTTAGAAATGGCATTCTATAAGATCTCTCTACTTATGCATTCATGACATGAAACCATTATCAAATAATGTGGCAAAGAAGCATGAGTGACTTTTATGGACAAGATATTGTGACCCATTGCTTCTGAGTCTAGATATGACAGATTGCCAGTTTCTCAAGTTCAATTTTGAAAATCAAGTCACCAAGTGGTTAGAGGCACCTCTGAGTCTAGCAGCCTCTGGCTCAGTGCCAGTAGAAAATCCAGGCATCTACTGAAACTGAATGGGCCATCAGAAGTCTGCCTGCCTGATACCACCCTATAACATCACATGTAGTCCCAGCTAGCTCAGCCCAGCTTCCTCAGGGAATTTGGTTTAGTCAAAGCATAGGTCTTAATGGGAGACAGGCTGGTCCCACGGTCCCTGCTGACAGGATCAGTGGAGATCAATCCAGAGTCAACTTCCAGAACCATAATGTTTCAGAGGAAACTGCCAAATAATAAGCTCCCTATTGGGATTGAAAGAATAGATGGGAGACCACAAAATCCAAAAATTGAAGTGAAAAGGAAGCTTCAATGGAAAGTTATTTTAACAAGACAAAATTCACAACTCCATCATCATCTCTGAGGTTAGTGACAAAGTCCTCGTTTAGCTACTGATTTACTCTGAAAGTTTGGAGAAAGCAGCCATAAAATGTCCCTTCTGAGAAATGAGAAAAGTAGAGATTCTTGATAAAAATAAATGTTTTCCCATTCTGTTTATAAATGTCATTGTGCTTACAGGTGAAAATTACACAGAGAATGTATAGAAAATAGATAGCTACAAGTCCTTCACACCCCTCGCCCCCACCCCACATCCAGAAGAGTTCTCAAGCCTCCAGTAATCCCCTGATGCAAGAGCACCCCAAGAAATGTGGGGGAGCATAATGGATCATTGAGCCCCTGAGGTCTCTCTCCAGCTAGATATGGAATTGGGACAAAAGCAAAATCTGGGAACCAAATCAAACAGGTTTAACACCTTCTTCATTTTAAATTAACCAAGCATTGAAGTTCATATCAACAAAGTACATAAGACATGGGGAATCATTGACTCTATGTAAAAACAATGTGTTTTGCAGAATTTTTAAATCAGATTTTGAATCTAGAAGAATAAAAATCATCACTCATGGGGAAGACAATTAGAGGAGCTGAGAAATTTTTTGGCTTTCACCTCAATCAGTATAGGGAAAAAAGGAACATGTAGAATTCTTCTCTTATTTAAAATTTAGGAGAAGCTGAAGGAGCTAAACTTGCTTATCCTTTATAAAACAGTGCTCCAGGGAAGGGCATGATAGATAACCCCATATAAATATTGGAAAGTAAACAATGCTGAAAAAAACAAGGACTACTTCTACTGATATTGGCTTTAAAACAAGAAAACAGCTGAAGCAGACAAAAGATTCTCTGTGCAGAGCCACTTGTCTTCCTGCCCCCTCCACTAGAAAACAAACAAGGCTTTATAGCAATAGGGGCAGGTGTGCAACTTATCACCTGGCAAGTTAGGAAACATCACAGTGCCTCAAACCGACTTTACCCCCTCTGACAAGGCTGGTGTTCAGCTGATGGGCAATTGATTCATACTTAGACACCAAAATAAGAAGAAAAAAAAAAAACTCTATAAACTAATTGGAATATGGTTGCTGTCCTAAATCCCTCCAGGTGTTCCTCACCCTGACTGCCCCATGTCTGTCTCTTGGAACTTTCTGGACCTCCTTGTGACTTAGCACCTAAAATATTAACAGCTGACACAATCAGATGGCCTCCAAGACCCTGCTTCAGGTTTAAGCCCAGGATCTTTAATTTGATTTCTATCCATGCCTTATCATTTGTAAATATTAAGCATGTGGAGAGTTACTTCTTCCCCAAGTATAACTACCAGCTCAGCATTCCTCAGATCAACCCAGTGGAGGTATGGTTTTCAAAGTATCATTTTAGGCAGCGTCGTTTCTTTCCCTCGGGAATAACACACACAGTACCCCCAAGAGTGTGGCAAGCCTGGTCTTTGGCATCAGTGTGACTTGGGTGAGAAGCCCAGATCTTCCCCTAGTTTTGTGGGCATGATAAAGCCATGTAATCTGAGCTTTGGTTTTATCAACTGCAGCATTGAGGTACAGCAAAGGATTCTGAAGGGCTTGGGAAAATTAGAGATAACATATATAAAATGCCAAGCGTAGTGCTAGGCATCTGGTGGGAGTTTAATAAAATGTTCTAAGATTATTAACACATTACAAAGGGCAGTAGATAGAATATCTGGAACTAGTACTCATGTCTAGCTCTGTATTCTAAGATACATTCCTTTCATTTTCCAGATTTCTTTGTCAACAGAACCCTTCTTTTATACAATGTAAATCAGCATCCTGCTATCAGAGCCCACATGAGTAATTACTTCTCTACTGGAAAACCAGACACAAAGCAGGGACCAGTCAGTGCATCCATATCGCATGGCTCCATCATGGGAAAATTCCAAGACCTCGAGACCAATACTGTGGACCATCTGTAACTATCCTCTCACATATGAAAGATGGCCCTAAAAAAAAATGCCCAAGGCTGATACCCAGTTGACACTGGCTGTGGAAGTTCTGACACTAGGACTCCATTGAGTCAAGATCTTCTCTGACAACTGATGACTACAAAACACTAAATTCCACCAAGATGCCGCCATAGCAGAGGTTCCTGGTACTTGATGGGTTCTGTATGAGGCAAGACTCATGGCTTTAGGTTCTTGGGTCTGCTGCAATGCTTTCCTTTAAAGTCAATGCCATAAAACTGCATTATAAGACCAGGACATGATAAGATGCTAACTATATACGTGTGTCCATACAGGCTCAGAGCCAGCCCAATTTATATTGAATTTTGAAATATCTTAAACTATTTTAGAGTTAGGCTCCATGGTATGTATATAAAACATTGTAGTGATAGCAGCTACTCCCTATTGTGCCTATTTCAGTTAGCACTGGGCTAAGTATTTTCTATACCTCATTTACAACCACTCTACAACACAGACATTATCTCAATTATACATGTGGAGAAACTGAGGCCTAGAAAAGTAAAATAACTTGCCCAGAATGACACTGCCAATAAGACTCAAAACCAGGATGCACTCAAAAGTCCACATACTTTTCAGTCCTTATTGTCTCCTATTTGTATTTAATGCCCACATTGAGGTAGAAATCAAATCCATTTTATAAGTAAGAAAATTGAATTTAGAATAAGCCATACTTGTTAGTGGAGACAGTATAAAAGCCCAAACACACTGTCTCTCTCCATCTAAAAGATGTACAAGGACACAGACACCAAAAGCAGAAGATTAACCAATTATTTTACACAAAAAAGAAAAACAGAGGCAGCCTTATCTGGAAGTGTACAAATAGTGAAAGAAGAAGAGTGGGTAAGATTCAGAAAGTACAGACCAAGCAATCTGCAATAGGCCTATCACCCCAATCTTCCCTGGAAACAGTCCCCAGAGAAACATTAGTCTATAGTTTTCCCAAAGTTTCTCAAGTCTCTGCTATTTCTTTTAATAAGGCCACAATTCTCAGCTCAACAGTCTAGTTACAGGAAGATATTTGCCTCTGCTGGCCAGAGCCAAAGAACTTCAACTTATCTATCCTTCTCTAGTCTTTTGGAACTTGAACCAAGATCTTACGATTTATTTTAATCATGCAAACTTCATTCTTCCTTCATTTCTGACATGATCTGTTCAACCAGTTTTCAACAAAAGGCAATACGCCCCCATCTGACAGGAATAGTCAATATTTGGCAAAAGGTTAAGATATGATTCAAGTGGTCAAGAAATTGATATTGAAAATAGCAAATACTTCCTGCTGCAGACATCCTGAGGCAATCTCTCATGGTCTTGAATTCAATGCCTTTATTTCAAGCTAGCAACATAACTGCTGCTGTTTGAGAATATTAAAAGAATAAATAATGACACCTTTACAAATTCAGCAGACTCTCCCACCAAAGGGCTTGAACAAAATTGCCATGGAGTCATACTACACATGGTGAAAGGTAATAAAATCACTGTACTCACCAGCAAAATAAATCAGTGTGCAGTCCTACAAAGGTGGTTATGGGGGAAGAAAGGCAGAATTTGCTTGTTAAAAAGCTAACATCATATAAAGTTTAAATTAAAAGAATAAAAAACAAGACAAAACCCCTTTTAAGATCAAAGATTTCACAGATTGAGAGAGGGCTCTGAAGCAGTTTTGCTAATAAACGTAGCTGAGAAGGCCCCTGCTGCTATGAAGGGAGATGCATTTCTACCCTCCTTACTCCAAAATGGAACTCAGTCTCCCTGGCCAGGGGCCAAACGACCTCGGCATTCCAACGTTTACCCACCATGGTAAATGTACATAATAAAACTCAGAGTTTTGCCATCCCTTAAATGTTTCAGTCATTCTGAGTCCTTTTTAAGAGTGGCTGTTTTAACTAAAGGAGGCCCTGAGACCTAGAATTCTAACACAAACAAAATAAATTAACATCTAGTTTATCTTCAGAAAGCACTGAGTTCATTTACCTCTGTTCTTCAGAAAGGAAACCCAGGAAGCACAAGTGCAAAAGGACTTGCTTAGGGGCTCTTGTTAAGACATTTTTAGTAAACATGAGGGAGTCTTGAGTAAACTGCAGTGCTCATGTGAAAAAAAAAACACTGAATTTTTCCCCCTAGCTTCTTAATCAAAGAGGCCTATCTCATGTAGGGAGAACTTTAACAGGCCTTTATAAATATTAAAATCAACTGTTGCCTAGTTAGGTATTCGATGTTTTCAAAATTAACACATCAATATCAACCTTCACCAATATTTATCTCAAAAAGCTTACAGCCTCATTATATTCCTATGTTCCCTTGTGTATCAACCCTCAGAAGTTCTTGAGATATACAAGACATCCATCCTTTATTCTCCTTCCATACAACTGTACAGTTAAGTGCCTGTCCAGCTCCTCTACTTGGCTGTCTACTAAATAACCACCCAAACAAAACATGCCCCAGAGGGCACTCTTGACACCATGCCCTTAGTCTATTCTTTGCCTCTTCATTGCAGGAAATGGCACCATTATCATCCAGATGTTCAAATGAAGGAACAGCAGTCACCTCTGATTCTGACTCCCACCTTTTGCTTATCCTCCTGCTCCTGCACTCTCTCAATTCTTCAGAAATCCTGTCAAGTCCATCCCTAAAATATGACTCAAACATAAGAACTTCTTTCTCTATCACCAGTATCTTAATTCAATCTTCCATCAGCTCTCAACTAAACTGCTTCAATAGTCTACTAAGTAATCTTTCGGTTTTCAATCCCACCCTTTCCCAACTCATTCTGTTTAGCAGCGACAATCATCATCTATATGATACAGTAACTGTTCACTTAACATCATTGATAGGTTCTTGGAAACTGCAGCTTGAAGTGAAACAAGGCATAATGAAACCAATTTTACCACAGGATAATTGATATAAACAAAAGTTAAGTTCCCATGGCATATTTTTGATCACCAAAATGTCACTAAACTTCTAAATAAAAATCTAAACACTTCTAATATTGAAACACTGAAATAAATGTGAACTATACATACATTTTTAAAAGATTAATAGAAACAAGTATTATAATCCTTTAGCTAATTATTCCATTACAGGGTCATAGGTGACCAGAACTTATCCTGGAAGCTCAGGGCACAAGGCAGGAACCAGCCCTAGAAGGATCCCATTCCAACACAGGGCACACTCATACATATATATACACATTTACACACACTCACACTGGGACCATGTAGACATGCCAATTCGCCTAATGTGCACATCTTTGGGATGTGGGAAGAAACCAGAATACCCAGAGGAAACCCACACAGACGAACGTGCAAACTCCACACAGACAGTGACACAAGCTGCGATTCAACTTTTTTTCCTCATCAGTGTTACAAGGAGATGATGCTGAGTGAAACCAGGACCTGCTATAGCTGTATCTAGATAGATAGATAGATAGATAGATAGATAGATAGATAGATAGATAGATAGATAGATAGTTAGATAGGCACTATCATGCATCCCTTAATGATGGGGATAACAGTCTGAGGAATGCATCAATAGGCAATTTCATCACGTGTGACCATCACAGAGTGGTCTTACACAAAGCTAGATGGTACAGCCTACTACACTCAGAGGCTGCATGGATAGCCTACTGCTCCTAGGATACAAAGCTAGATAGTATGTTGTTACTGCACTGAATACTGTAGGCAACTGTAACACAATGGCAAGTATCTGTGTATCTAAGCATATCTAAACATAGAAAAGGTAGAGTAAAAGTATGGTATTATAATCTTACGGGATCACCATTGTATATGTAGTCCTTTATCAACTAAAACATAATTGGGCAGCATGTGACTGTATGACTGTATTATATCACATCTCTATCCTGGTTGTAACCTATCCATGGAGTCTATATCATAGAATTCCATATCCTTACTACCATCTTTAAAACCAATTGTGAACTTACCCCTTCCTAGCTCCCCAATATTAGCTCATATCATCCACCATCTTGCCCTGGGCCAGTCACATTCCATCTTCTCTGGCCTTCTTTCTATAGTTTGAATCCACGGAATTCTTTCATACTTTATGTCCTTCACACTTGCTTATTCCTCTACATGGAATATTTTTCCCTGAGCTGTTGACAAGGCTGTTTTCATTTCATACTTCGGATTTCACCCCAGTCTTTTTCCAAGTACTCCTACTGCCACCTCAGTTGCTTTCTACCATGTGACCCTATGTACTGCATTCTTTAGTTGCACGGCTAGTCTCCATATCCGTGGAGTCCGCATCTGCAGATTCTACCAACTGCACATCAAAAATATTTGGAAAAAAAAACAAACGAACAAAACAATATAAAATGAAAATGTTACCAAAAATTGTTTTTGAGACGGGGTCTCACTCTATGTCCCAGGCTGGAGTGCAGTGGTGCTGATCACTGCTCACTGCAGCCTCAACCTCCCGGGCTCAAGCCCACCTCAGCCCACTAAATATCTGGGACTACAGGCATGCATCATCACGCCAGGCTAATTTTTATATTTTTTGTAGAGAGGGGGTGTTGATATGTTGCTCAGGCTGGTCTCAAACTCCTGGGCTCAAGTGATTTGCCCACATCGGCCTCCCAAAGTGAATACAAATTTTAAAAATACAGTATAACAACTATTTACATGGCTTTTACAATATATTAGGCATTATACGTAATCTAGAGATAATTTAGCTATACAGAGGATGCACCTAAATTATATGCAAATACTAGACCATTTATATAAAGGACTTGAGCATTCTTGGATTTCGATACCTGCAGGAGGGGACTTGGAGTCAATTCTCTGCAGGTACTGAGAGATGACTGTATTTACTTCCTCCAACCCCTGCCATGGAACATAGTCTCCTGTCAAGGTCTTGTCAATTACATTCACCTTTGCATTTTCTTGGTCCAGGACAATGCCTGGCACAAAGTGTTCATAAATGTTTGTCGGATGAATTAATACTCATGGTCATCATGCTTTAGTGGGTCTTGTGATTTTCTCCTGTATTGTCTCCTGTTTTGTAGTTAATTGTCACCTGTCACCACAAAGCTTTCCCCAAGTATACCTTAGAAAGAGCAACCCTATTTCTCCTGCTTTCTAATAAGATGCTTCCAATTATCTATGATCCAGAAAAATAGATAAAAAACTTGTTTGCATTGAATGCAGCATAAGAGTAAATATGCTCTGAATGAAGATCTAAGTAAAGATCTGGTAGTGATATAATTTTATGGTGTTTATTTCAGCTGCTCAGGAGACTACTTTTGCTTACATCTTAGTTATAGGTATATCCTATGGCTAAAGGGAAGATAATTTCTAGGAAAAATCATTTTAGTGGTAGTAGTGGTAATAATAATTGCAGTAATAACCATCCTATGATAATATCAGCTCACATTTACTGAGTATTTACTAATACCAAGTGCTTTCATAATTGCTTTATACATATTTAACTCAATCTTCACAATATCCTATAAAATAAATACTAATCGTATCATGTTCATTATACAGATGAGGAAACTGAGGCACAGAGTGATTAAATACAGTAAATTACCAAAATAAGACAGTTAATGGCACAGAATGGATGTGATCCCCAAAAATCTTATTTTAAAATGTGTGCTCAAGACCACTACCCCATACTGCCTCACAGTGAGCCATTGGCAAGTCATAATTCTTCATAATTCTGCACCAAAAACAAATGATCCTGGGCAAGGTGGCTCACACCAGTAAACCCAATGAGGCTGAGGCAGGCAGATTGGTTGAGGCCGAGAGTTTGAGGCTTTAGTAAGCTACAATCACACACTGATCTCCAGCCTGGGTGACAGAACAAGACTCTGTCTCTTAAATAAATAAATAAGAATGATTCAGCTATACAGCTCTCTCTCTATATATATGAAATAATGATGTTTTAAAATAATTTATAACCAAAAATATATAAGCCAGTTAATCACATTTCTTAACTTCTAGGAATGTTTAAAACGATAGACATAAAGAATAAAAGGATGTGTATACAAAGTAAAACAATCAACGGAAGGAGCATGAAAAACATGCAAAACACTTTTGTACAGATATAGTTAATCATGAGCCACTGACTTAGAACTGCTCTTTAGAACAGCAAAAAATATCACCAGGAAAGTATTGTTTCTAAAGACATTTGGATTTTGTATAATTTACATACGGCCAAATTAATTTAAATTGAGAACAGTTGATCTTATTATGTAATATGTGTTCCTGACATTCATGAGTCAGCTCAGGGGTCTGCCTAGAGGGAGAAAGGGCAATGAATGTACCTTCAGACTTCAGTCTCCCTTTGCTCAAAGATTTGCCCTATAGGACTGGAGACCCTCACATTTCCAGGGTGAACATGCATCGGCAGGACTGTGGTCTTCCTCGGGATGTCTCTTGCCTCGATGTCAATAGGAAAGTCTCAGGATATAAGGTAAGAGGCCCCTCATGATCAGGATGTGCCTGCATGGAGCCAATAAAAGCTCATGCTGGGAAAGTTGCAGCAGCAGCTGGAAAAAGTGCTGAGGGCAAGAGGATGTGAAGGGGTTGGTGCACAAAGGGTCCTGGGTCAGAGGTGGCAGGCTATGTTTGTAGCTAGTTGAAGCTTGGGGCCCGATCCAGCCTGCTGAGCATCTGGTGCCTGCTCCCCGCCTCTCCACTGCAGGCAGGGAGCAGGCACGAGAATGCTGTGAGGCTTTGTCTTCAGCTACTAGGATGCAGGAAGGAGTTGCTATTCCATATCTTCATTGTTTACTTGGATGGAGACATAGAAAGGGAGCTCATCAACCATTCAGATGTCACAAGACTGAGAAAGATAACTAGCAGATTGAATGGGCCAATCAAAATTCTAAAGATTTCAACAGCCTGGAATGATGGGTGACAACTAGTAAGATGAAATTTTATAAGGGAAAAATATTGCTTTGGTGGGTTCCCTGGCTGTAAGATGAATTACCATCAGGAATGAACATCTGCAGGGAAAAAATCATGAAAAGAGAATGTTTTATCTCTGATTTTTTCACTTGAGTGGCTGGATAAAGCACACCAGAGAGAACACTACCGCGCACCATTATTAACCAAATGGCAAAGAAAGCCAGGTCTTCCTTCTACTAGATGTCAATTTCCTGGGTTTTTTATTTCACCGACAGTAATTGCTTGTTGAATTTGATTCTCCATTTTTTATTTTGGGAATGTTCAAAAGTAAAAAAGTTAAAAGACTAGTACAACGAACTCTCATATATTCTTTGGCCACGTTTTGTTTGTGTTTCTGTGTTTGTCTCAAGCATTTGAAAGTAACTCAAAAACTTCAGCACACTGTCCAGTGTATAACCACAATATCATTACCTTATTAACAAGATATAATTAATTTATAATTGTTCTCTAATCTAACAATATCCAATATCCAGTCCATACTCAAATGTCCCAGCTGGCCCATAAGACTCCTTATAGCTTTCCTTTTTCTACACTGAACCCAATCGAGGTTCCCACGTGACATTTGGCTGTTATAGCTCCAACAATCTAGAAATGCTCCTCCAAGGTTTTGGTTTTTGATTTGTCTGTTTCATTTTGGTGTCATTTAAATGATTCCTATATTCTCAGTATTTCCTATAAACTAGAAATTAAGTCTACCTTACACATTTTGACAAGAATACTTACTAGATAATGGTTTTTCAAAACTTTGTGTATTGTTAGAAGGCACACCACATCTGTCTGTCTCAATTTTACTGATAAAGAGCCTGATCAAATGGCAAAGGTGGTGACCACCAGATCTCTCTCCTATAGAAGGTTCTGTTTTTCCTTTTACAATTAGTAAGTAACCTGTGGCATCATGTTTTCAACACAGTATAAGCATATTTTTGCCCAAACAACACCTTATACAAAAGTTTTAATATTCATTGACAATCCTTGGCTTACATCAATTATTTCAAAAGTCTATAAAATTGATATTTTCTAATTCTATCATTACTTCTTTATTATCCATTGTTATTAATTTTTTTTTTTTTAAAAAAAAGCATTCACTCATCAATTGAAGAGGAACTACAGCTTCCTCCTAAAATTTTAGATTAGATGCTTATTTATTCCCCACATTTGAGAATTCCAACCAAATCGTCTGTGGTCTCTAACATGGGTTGGCAAGCTTTTTCTGTAAAGAATCCAATAGCAAATATGTTAGGTTTTGCTGGCCATGTGGTTTCTGTCACAACTGCTCTACTCTGCCATTGCAGCATGACAGCAACCATAGACGATATGTAAACAAATAGATGTGGTGTGTTCCGATAAAATTTTATTTACAAAAACAAGTAGCAGACTGGATTTGGCCGTCAGGCCTTAATTTGCCCAGCCTAGTCTATAATAGTATCATTTACTTCTGATACCATTTATTTGCGGTTTTCAAAGCACTTTCACATCCATCATCCAGTCTGTTCTTCACAATAGTTATATTACATAGGTAGGCATACATCTTAATGTGATTAGACAGATGAGCTGAAGCTCAGAAAGATTAGGAAAAGTGAAGCCAAAAACCTAGATTTCTCAGCTCCTTGCCTGATACTTGTATTCTCATTGTGTCTCTTTATATAGACGGATACAAACTCCAAACATACCATCATGAACAACAAATGCAATGCCTCAAAGACTTCTGAAAAATGAAAGGTCAAACAATCTAACTGCCAAATTATGCTTTCCCTAGAGAGTTAGCTATTGATTTACATAGTGAAAAATAAACCATCGCAGCATAAACATTCTCTGAAAACTATAGTTATATTTTCATTTCCATGAAAAGAAAACAAAATTTAAAATGTTCTGAAATGCATAAGCCAGTTTGAAATTAATGTCTAGCCTCAGTTTGTTAATAGAATATAGAAATAAATAGAGGTGCAAACCCTTGCATATTGCCATTAACTTTGCAACTAGATCTATCAGAATGTCAGAAGCCACAGTTTTCTTTCTTAACATATTAACAGGTGGTAAAATATATATAAGCATATTGAACATTGTAAAGTGCCTCTTCATAGTCAGTTAATATTATTGTTCTTACTGCTGTCGTTGTTAAGGACAAAAATGATCCTTAAATTGCGAGACAAAATGCATATTTTGCCAACCAAGTAAGCTTACATTCATGCTGGGAAAAGAATATATTTAAATACAAAGAAACAAGCTCCGAATCCGGCCTGTTATTGATTCTCATGAACATGCAGTTTTAGTGAAAACAAAAGGATCACAGTCCATTTTCTCCTGTAGAAATTATTCTTGAGTTTCATGGGAAAAGACCAGACTACTTAACATTGGTAAAATCTTAGCCATTGTCCTATAATTCCACCTCCATAAAATAAAGTTCAGAGATACAGCTATTCTTTCATGGTGACAGACAAATATTTAGGGAAGAGAAAGGAAACTTACTTTTATGAGGCCACTACTCTGACCCAATATTTTACATTAAGTCCAACCCTAATATTTGTAGGGCTTGGAAGAAAAGTACAAATAAAGACCTACATATAACATGCTTAATATTTTTTAAGTTATATATGAGTCTAGAAAACATAAATATATTCTATTCTCCTACCTTGAAAAAGACTTTATAATGTTTTTTTAAAAAATGTGTGTAAAGTTATAGCTTTTATCTAACTAAAAGTCAGCAAAATATCAAAGATGACTGAAGTGTTATTATACCCATCTGGAAGTTTTGCTGATGGACAGTGACTTGGGGATTAGTAGTTGTTTAGTACTGCAAAATGTTCTCCAGTCACCATGTGCAACTACTGCAAAGAGAACACTAATTCCCAGGTACCTCGGCAACCATGAAGAGAAGCAAGGAAATGGAGGCTTGAGTCTACTGAAAAATAATACTTTCTATGCAATACACTACTACACTTACACTGAGAGAAAGGTTTTACAATTTAATTAGTCTTTTGTCTTACCAAAGTGCTTTTCTTGCTCAAATCTTCCCCACACTCCAAAGCAGTGCCTGTTTCAGACAGCACAACCCACAAATCTTCACGGCATTCAGATGAAGTCATCTTTTGTTCAAGAACATTGGGCGAGATGTGGGAAAGCATTTCCCTGGGGCCTGAACAGTATTAGTAGTCATGAGAGTGGATGTTTAGCTGCCAACACTGAGTGCTGAATCCTGAGTAACAGAGGCATCGTGTATTCCTTATTGAAGTGTGTGTGTGTATGTGTGTGAGAGTGTGTGTGTATGTTGATGAATGTGAAGTTTTCCAAACTTTGAGACCCAAGGTACTGGGTCCATTTTTACAGGTGGTACTGCCTGACATTAATTTTCTTACTCAATGTAGCTGTTAAGCACTATTTCTAGGTATATATCCCTAAGTCCATTGTGCTGTAGAAGTGAGGGCTTTAATGCCACACATTTTGCATAGCAAGATAAATCCAACATTTCAAAATAGCCATTTAGCATTGACAACCACCACTATTCACTATGGTCACTTCAAAGACAATTCCAATTTTCCTATTGTGCACGTTCACGTGGGCAGGGCAAGGGAAACCAACACTAGAGCGCAGGAAGGGTTGCGGGAGACAAAAACTGGGAACACGTTTCTTCCAGGGTTGCTTTGTCTCCAGTTTAGTCTCTTGTATAGCAAAATCATACAATTACCTTCTAGCACCTTGGCAATTTGGAAGTTTCTTTCGATATTTACCCAGCAAGCATGTGCCAGGCACTATGCTAGGATCTAGGAATAAACAGACTAGTCTCTCCCAACAAGAGCCAAATATTCCATGTCTAATAGGCTCTTCCTTACCATTGTTTGAGCCATTATAAGGAAAATATTCATTACTTCTTTCTGATACTTTCCCTTTCACTTTTTCCCTTTTTCAGTAAAAGGCATTAACCATAGCATAAAAAGATGATATTATGCACAGAGTTCTGCTGTCCCAGTAATCTAGAGGAGATGCCTTAAGTGTTCCACATCCTAGCCACCATCCCACAGGACATGTTGAAAGGTAACAAGGGCCAGGCACAGTGGCTCATGCCTGTAATCCCAGCATTTTGGGAGGCCGAGGTGGGTGGATCGCCTGAGGTCAGGAGTTCGAGACTAGCCTGCCCAACATGGTGAAACCCCGTCTCTACTAAAAATACAAAAATTAGCCAGGCATGGTGGGGGGCACCTGTAATCTCACCTACTTGGGAGGCTGAGGCAGGAGAATCACTTGAACCTGGGAGGCAGAGGTCGCAGTGAGCCGAGACCATGCCACTGTACTGTAGACTGGGCAACAAGAGCAAAACTCCAACTCAAAAAAAAAAAAAGAAAGAAAAGAAAGAAAGAAAGAAAAGAAAAGAGAAGGGAAAGGAAGGGAAGGAAGCAGAGGAGAAGGGAGAGGGTGGGGGAGAAGAGAAGAGAAGAGAAGAGAAGAGAAGAGAAGAGAAGAGAAGAGAAGAGAAGAGAAGAGAAGAGAAGAAAACAAGGTAACAAGTCAGCAGACTCAGCATTAACTACCCCCCACCTAATTCCCACCTCTTACACCCATGATATTGGTATAAAAGTAAAGAGTACAAGAAGGAGGCTGAGGAACTGAAAAATTTCTCAAGATTAGCTATTCTCCTCTCTCCCAATACTGGAGAGGGAGGGAGGCTATGAAAAGGAGAGGGAACATTGTGTACCTTAATTGGGGTCAGTTTAGTCACTGAACTTGCTAGCAAGTCCTTATACCACCGGAGGTAGGTAAAGAGCACTGGGCGGATATGGTATAAAAAGGGAAAGTTTCCTGTCCTGAAATGTATGTAAATTAGAGCTGAACATACCAGTAGATGATAGAGATGGAAACACTGCAAACACAGATGACACTGTATTATAGTCGTGCCAGGCACAGCTATAGGATACAGCAAAGGATGGGAGGTGTTCAGCTAGTGATCAACTAGAAGATGGAGTAGTCTTGCATAGGGAGCTACTTAAGATGAGACCTTTATCAGGAGGCCTGATGGAGCCACCACCCATGCTCAAGGATTTCATGAACTCATCCACAAACTAGGTCAGCAATTAGGGCCAATCTAGAAGCGTCATGCAACCCCACTATGGACAGGCATACAAGGCAATATTTTCATCTCATCCCCTTCCTCATTGCCCTCAACATCAGAGTCATCTTTTGAAGAAGGCAGAGCAAAAAGTGTGTAAGAGAACAGACCATAACCCAGACCCCTCCGCTCTTAGCCACCAGAGCCACAGCTTTAGCCTTGGTTAGGGGGATGGTGGGGTTAAGAGGGAGGGAGGATGGCTGAGATTAAGAAATTCTCAACTAAATAGAAGTTTCAAGTTTTTACATTGTTTTGTTTGTTTTATCCATCCCCTCAAGCATTTATTTATTGAGTTACAAACAATCCAATTACACTCTTTAAGTAGGTTTTACATTGTTAACACTGAGACTTAAAAACTTTAAGTGGGATGGTTTTAACAAGAAATAAGAATGTGGATTTTGCTAGAGCAAATTCGTAACAGTTTTTGGAAAAAATAAAACCACTTCACATATGATACTGATGGGGTACAGGAAACAGTAGCCCCAAATGTGGCACCTTCTGATACTCAGTCTTTCAAGCTGAAGGAAACTGAGAAAGCCACAGAAGCAGAAAGATCTCTCTGAACTTCTTTATTGAAGACCCTTGTGTGGCAGATGATCTGCCCTACATCCGAAGAGAGGGAATATTCTATCCAGACAGGCCAAGAAGAATCTCAAAAGACCTTGCTACTTCCCCAACCCCCCGTTTATTACCATTCAGTCATACTCTTTTTTCATCTAATCACACTGCTACACATCTGTCCATTCTTCATCAAACTTAAGCATAAAAATACATGATCTTCCCTATGTTTGGGGGTCTTCATTGCTGAAGACTCTCATATCCCATAATATTTGATGAATAAATTTGCTTTGCTTTTCTCTGGCTAATCTCCTTTTCTTTTATGGGTCTCAGTCATAAACTTTGTGATGAGTGAGGAAAAGTTATGACTTTTTCTCCCCTACAATATCAAAGCATTCAGACAACAGGAAACAAGGAAATTCTCTAACATATGCATCGAACTGCAGCTAGTGAAAAAGTTATGAAATGACATTACTGTTCTACAAAGAAACCTAGTGTATGTGCAGGAAGGGTCCCATGAAAGCTGGGCATGGGAAATTCTGCCCTATTTGTCATTTTCCAGCTATTTTTATTTATATCAGAGAGGGATGCTTCTTGTCTTGATTGCTGAAGGTATTTAAATTTGGCAGAACTCCTGGCTTAAATGTGTGCAAAGGTTCATGCTTACAACTGAGATCTCTTTCTACAAAAGTGTAGAGAATAGAAAATTGCACTCTGCATTTTTCTCTGTGACCCTTCTTCTTCTTGTTTCTCGTCTTCATGGTCGCCTATTAATAGTGATCGCCTTTGGAAAGGAGATCAGAAATTGCTTCAGAATGGGTCTGTTCTTCCAAACGATATTGGTAAGATGGGGTGTTTTTTTTTTTTCTTTAATAAATCTGTTTCTCTTCTGATCTCCTCACTTTGCAGCTGAAGTCTTTCAACCTCCTTGGGATGAAAGAAGTACTGCAGAATATTGATTTTTTACTTCCCCTATAAATTCACGACAAATGTTGAACAAAAGCTTATCTGGAAGTTTAGACATCCAATTAAAATTTTGCTCACAAGTGAAAATTCCTCTTAAAAAAAGAAAAAGAACTCCAACTTCTTTGCACTCTCATACATCTTCATCTCACCGGTGACATGTCCCAGGACCAGTCTCAAAAAATTGATCTCAGAATTAACTTGAGGTGTGTGTGTGTTTAAAGTGAGAAGCGTCACTCAACATTTTTGCTTGCTTTGGGTCAAAAAGAAAGCAAGACATGGCATCTACCTGGAAGGGTCATGTAATTTTGTAAATTAGGGGGCAATTTAGACCCAGGGGCTGGGTGAGTGAACGTGTCTGGGGTGAAATTAAGACACATAGGGCTCAGAAGGGAAAAGCATGTTATTTCAGGCAAGGGATAAATATAAGTACAGAGGCAGAAAACATGAGGGCATGGAGGGAAGCCTGAACATATATAAGCAAAGCATCTCGGAACAGTGATGCATTGCTTAAGGGACCAACACACGGTTTGTATGACAAGAAGTCAGAAAAAAAGTCTGGCAATGAAATTGGAGCAGGCTTGCATGGGATTTCATAGAAGTCTCAGTATTTGAATTGGTTCTTTGCTCACTTTTTTTTAACCTCTGATCCTCTTTTTTTCTTTTTCTATTAGCATCCCCTGCCACAACTTTACCTGATAAGCTTTATCTACTTCTTCTTTATGCCCTTCTCCAACTACAAATTGAAACTATTACTGGAAAGGTAAAAGGACATTTGGTAAAAGAAACACTGTGAATTATGTGAAATTATTAATAAAATATTGAAAAGATGATTATAATTCTGTAATCCAAATTAGAAAGATAAATGCCTAGATACACATACATATACAGGCATACCTGCACATACACATATGTGCACATAGGTTCACATGTACATGCACATGCACATGTATACACATACATACATATGTGGGGTCATGGCTATACATGAATATACATGCATATCTGTGCTCACACACAACATAATATAAAGAAAGGAAAAGCAAAAGAAAATATCTTTCTCCTCTTTAAAAACAAAGCTGGTCCTGAAAGAAGCTGCCAGTCTTTTCACCTCACAGGGTTCATTGTGTAACCCCAAATGCTACAGTGCTTTCCCACAGAATAATACAATCATCTATTGATATCTAACCTCAGCTTGATTATCATTTCTCTGCAGGGCCACAGAACAGCTTCAAGTGATGAATTTAGAGGCGAAAACCTCTACAATCCCAAATTCCTCACTTCCTCACATGGGTCTGGCCCCAGGAGTTCCAAAACATTGCCACCTTTCATGTTTTTGGCCTTTCTTACTGCACCCATCTTGTTTCTCCATAACATTCTGCATTTGTTTTGATTCACAATTTTCACATCATCTTGGGGAAGCAGACACACAGATATATAAGCAGAGCATCAAAAACGAGGTAACTGCTCGGCAAGCCATCTGGGGTGAGGCACCAAGCTCAAGTTCTATACCTAATGGCAGTCATTGCTTAGATGTGTTTTAGAGTGGGTAAGTGGCTATATGCTCATACAGGATAAGCTTGAGTAGAAACCTCTAGAGTAAGTCGTGGTCCCTTGGGATGGTCAGCCCACTCTTTCGCAACTGTATTTGACAGGACTCTTTCAGAGGTTAGTATCGAAATTCCCACACAAACTGGCTTAAGCAAACAAAGTGAATGTATTGGCTTATGTAATAGAAAAGGCAGGGCGATATCCAGGCCCTCAATCAACACTCCCAAATAAAATCAATCTCAATTTCAACCTCAATCAATTTCCCTTGCTTTCTGCCCCTCCCCTCTCTCATTTTCTTGACTCTGCTTTACTCTGTAAGGGGACTCATTCTCAAGGGACTCTACCCAGGTAACCACAAAGATGGCCAGGCTCCTATTCTATATCCCTTGACCAGCAACTCCAGGAAAAGCCTTGAAGACCCTTCCTATGGGCCTGATCTTTGTCATCTGACTATACCAAAGTGATCCTTGTGGCCAGGAGCCTGCTCTACTCTCATTGGCCAGGCTTTCCAACCAACAGTCAGCTGTCAGGAGCTGTGAGGGGTCTGAGATCTTACCCTCCTTGCTGGTTAACAAGAGAGCCTCCCACAGCTTCACACATGCTGCTAGACTCTTGGGTCAGAGACAAAAAGCTTGATTACTCATGGCACAGAAAGCAGTCAGTGCTTCCTATTCACATTGGCTCCCCTTGCTCCACAAGTCCCTTGAAAAACATACAGAGTGGCCCAGGTAGGTGCTGCATATATACAGTTGATTTGCCTCATATGTGTGGGCCTCAAGTTTAGGAAACCCCTGATCTTATAAGGAGGCTGCTAGCAAACCTGCTCACCCTTCGCCCTGGAGGGAGATATTATCTTTATTATTCTAGTCAGGAAACAAACCTAGCCATTTCCTGCAGGGAGACCCTATCTCTATTATCCAAAGCTGTTTACTATAAACATCCTTGAAAAGATCCTCTGAAACAAGAGCTGACACAAGATGTGCAGAAACATGAAAGATCCATGAGAATCGTCTTCCAACAATAAGCCTGTAAAACAGGAGGAATGGGGAGAAGAGGGGAGGGAGGATGGTTCTCCACAATGAGGAAACACGTTCTGATACCAGAAAAGAAATCCTGAGCAGGCAAAAAAAGAAAAGTACTGCCTATGGTCGTTGACAGTATCATACTAACTCCAGATGTATTAAATTTATCTGACTCCTCACCTCACTTTTACCTGCTAGGACTCCCTGGCACATTTTGCACCTAAGTGAGCTGTGTCAATGTCAAATTCAAATTATTATTTCCATCTCAGTGTGCTTCCCTTAAATTGACTTATTAAACAACAACAACAACAACAAAAAAAAAAACACCCCTGAAAACCCTGGAGGCAAAACACATCACTCTGGGACCACCCCTTTACATGGACCAAATGGTGGTAAAGGCCGTGGATTTCTGTCTTAAACGCCTCCATCACATTTAGACTGATCCCATCGGTTACCTGACTTTGACAATTTGGCCCCTTCATGATCACTCCCCTCTAACTCCTCAAGTGCACACAACTCAAAAGGAAAATTGGAATTCAATACATAGGTAGGGAGGTTAGCGCTGTGCTAGAGTAAGTTAGTAAATACCAGACTTGGGTTCATAATCTGCTTTGTCATGTAACTGCGATGACCCTACCTGTCCATGAACTCTGAGGAATGCTTTGCTTTTCCTTGAGCACAGATTCCATGGATGGAATCTAGGAAGAGAAGATTGGCGAGAGAAGACACTAGAAAGGTGTGGAGTCCAAGAAGGGGCAAAATTTCCCCAGAGAAATAGGCCATACCAAAGGAAAGGACAATCCCAAGAAGGAAGGCATTTGAGATTCCACAAGACTATCTTTGAAATAATTCTGTTATTTTGAGCCAAAAATGTTTCTGAAAACTTTGACCTTATTATGCATAAGGAGTACTACATTTCAAAGATACATGAATTAGTTCTTTCAGTCACAGGCATGGTTTTATTAACTTCAGAATCAGATGACCCAAGAAAGGAGTTTTAAGGTAGACACAGTGTTTTGAGCTGATAATAATACAAAAGGGCTGTGCTCCCCGCTAAACCTCACCCTTGAGCTGGGAACTGAGGCCCTAAGCGAAAACAGCTGACCCCGTTTTTCCACCCAAATGTTGCCTTTTTGGCCTGCCCTCCCCGTATCTTCTGCCCATAAAAGACTTCAGCTGGTAGAACAACACAAACGGCCGAGCATTGAGGATACAAGCAGCTGAGCAGCGAGCAAAGAAACAACTGAGCATTGGAGACTACAGACAGACACCACTAACTTCAGACGGTGCAGCTTCAGAGAGTGGCCCTGCCAGAGATGGCCAGGCTTCAGGGAAAGATCACCTTCCCATCCCCTTTCCAGCCTCCCTTTCGACTGAGAGCCACCCACCGCTCAATAAAGTCTTCCTCATTCATCACCTTTCAAACAGTTCGTGTGACCTGATTCCTCCTGGACGCCAAACAAGAACCCTGGTGCCAAGAGGGTAGGTGCTGCCATCCTGACCCTCCACTGAGCTGGTTGGCACTTGGCCATCCCCAGATGGCAGAGCTGAAAGAGCACTGGTTGTAACATGCTTGTATGCTGCTGCAGGGCCTGCACAGGGCCTGCTCCTGCCAGAGAGGAACAACCAGCTGGTTCCAGCATTTGTTAGCTCCAGTTCCCGCACCCGCTTGCATGCTCCCTCCAGTGAGGAGTGGCCAGCGGTGAGCTGAGTGAAACAAGCCACTCCAGTTCCTGCCTGCAAAGGGGTTCAAGGGAACTATCCCGTCTTAATATGATCAAGCAGAGTGTTGGTGATGGAGATGTTGATTGCATCTGCCAATTCTGGGCTCTTTGGCAAAAATTTCTAAAACAGACCTTGTATATGTTCATTTGACAGATAAAGCAGTACACATAGCTATAGACAAATGCTAGGTAGCAGGTACTCCTTCCCTCCTCTTCTAAGCTTTTTCTACAACCTCTAACACTTCAGAATCACATTCATCTACAACATAATAAAAAATATTTGTCTCTGTTCTCGCTTCCTGACACAGAACTCCTAAAACTCTTGTAACTTTCTGAGTCATAAGGGAAATGGGAGCATCCTTTGTAATAATATTTGGCCTTAGTCTGATTCTTAACAGCTTCTAAGACCCTTGGAATCTCCAGAATGGTATCTTTTAGTATGCCAGTGAGATGACCAGTGGCTGAGGTCCCTAGACAGCTTCAGGATGGGAGTGGGTCACCAGAAAGACCAGGGCAAGATTGAAGAATTAGAACTTTCACCCCTACCTGCAACCTCCTGGTAATGGAAGGGGCTGGAGATCAAGTCAATCACCAATGGCCAATGATTTAATCAATCATGCCTAAGTAATGGGGCCTCCGTAAAAACCCTAAATCAAGGAGTCTGGAGAGTTTCCAGGTTGGTGAATTTACCCACGTCACAGGAAGGTGGCATATTCCAATTCCAAAACGACAAAAGCTCCTGCACTCAGGACCCTTTTAGACCTCATCCTATGTACCTCTTTGTTTGGCTGTTCATTTGTATCCTTTACGATATCCTTTATAATAAACCAGTAATGGTAAAGTATTTCCCTGAGTTCTGTGAGCCATCATGACACATCATTGAACCCAAGGAGGGAGTCATGAGACACCCAATTTGTAGTCACGTCAGATAAGAGTGTGGGTAGTAATCTAGGGACCTACTACTGGCATCTGAAGTAGGGGGCAGTCTTGAGGAATTGAGCTCTTAACTCATGAGGTTGATGCTAACTCCAGTTACTGTCAGAATTGAATTAAATTGTATGTACACCCAGTTGGTATCCCTAGGGAACTGGTAAAGTACAACATATGAAAAACTACTCATTTTTTGTCGGAAGTTTTGTGAGTAGAGAAACTGATTTCTTTTACAACCCATCCAACCATCCATCCATCCAATTACTCATTGAAAAAATGTTTCTTAAGTATCTACCATGTGTCAGGCACTGCTATGCATTAAAGATTCAGCAGTGACCAAAACATATATAGCCCCTTTCTTCATGGAGTTTACAATCTAAGGTGAAATACAGTTATTCACAAAGTCAAAACACAAATTAATATGATAAAATATTGTGCTAAAGACTAAAAAGGGGGAAAAGGAATAAGCAGTAATGCAACCTTTTCTTGTATGTTAGGGATGTCTTCTATGAAGAAGTAACAATGTTGGTGAGAAGAAAAGGATGTTCAGGTACTAATAGGTGAAATTAAAGGAGAGCAGAAGGCTTCTCACCAAAAGCAGAGACTCTGTGAAGAGTTGGAAAGAACAGGTGGTATGGTCAGGTCCTGAATGGAGGCAGGTGACATAGCAGAATGATGAGGAAGGTGCAGATGGGGCAAAGTTGGGAAGTCAGACAGGGTCCAGTCTGGTGGCCTCATGAGTCAGAATACACAGGCCTCCATATTAGTTCATCTAGCACTGTTATAAAGAAATACCTGAGACTGGGTAATTTATAAAGAAAAGAGGTTTAATTGGTTCACAGGTCTACAGGCTGTACATGAAGCAGTACCTTCTGCTTCTGGGGAGGCCTCATGAAACTTTTACTCATGACAAAAGGCAATGCAGAGGCAGGCGTCTTACATGGCAGGAGCAGGACTAAGAGAGAGATCGGGGAGATGCGATACACTTTTATTTTATTTATTTATTTATTTATTTATTTATTTATTTAGAGGCAGAGTCTTGCTCTGTCACCCAGGCTAGAGTGTAGCGGCATGATCTTGGCTCACTGCAACCTCTGCTTCCCGGGTTCAAGAGATTCTTGTGCCTCAGCCGCCCAGGTAACTGGGGCTATAGGCATGTACCAACACGCCCAGCTAAGTTTTCTATTTTTAGTAGAGACAAGTTTTTACCATGTTTTCCATGTTGGTCTCAAACTCCTGGCCTCAAATGATCTATCGGCCTCAGCCTCCCAAAGTACTGGGATTACAGGTGTGAGCCACTGAACCCAGCTTAACTTTTAAACAACCAGATCTCGTGAGACTCTATCACAAGAACAGCACCAAAGGGATGGTGACACACCATTCATGAAGGATCCACACCCATGATCCAATCACCTCCCACCAGGCCCCACCTCCAACATTGGGGATTACAGTTGAACACAAGATTTGGATACGGATACAGGTCCAAACCATACACCCTCATAGACTGGGTCAGGAACTCTGGAAGGTATTAAGAGAGAATAATGCCATCTAATTTATGTTTATAACAGATCACTCCACCTTCTGCACACATAATGAGCTTTGGTCCAAGCAAGGAGACACGTAGACTATTTAGGGTGCAGATTTTCAGGGTGAGGTCTGAGGACCAATGTCATAAACATCACCTGGGAACTTGTTAGAAAAGCAGATTTTCAGAGCCCCACCCCAGATCTACTGAAACAGAAACTCTGGAGGTGCGGAAAAGTCATCTGTGTGTTAATAAACCCTCCAAGGTGATTTTGATGCACATCAAGGTCTGAAAAACCACTAGTTTAGGGGATTACTACATCATCATGGCAAGAAACTATGGTGTCTTACAGCAGGATGCTGACAGTACAGATGAAAACCGTTAATCCATGAACAATTCCTAAGTACAATCACGTACCATATATAACAATGTTGCAGTCAACAACAGACACATATATGACAGAGGTCCCATATGATTATACCATCCTTTCACTGTGCCTATTCTAATGTTTAGATATGCAAATATGTACCACCGTGTTACAATTGCTTACGGTAATCAGTCCAGTAACACAGCCTTGGAGCAACAGGCTATGCCATACAGGATAGGTGTGTAAGTAGACTATTCCATCTATGCTTGTGTAAATACATGCTATATGTTCACACAACAAAATTCTCATGACACATTTCTCGGAACACATTCCTGTCACTAAGTGATGCATGACTGTATTAATAGATGTTCCCTACAGATTTGGCAGAGGAGAGTAAATGTAGCACTTCTTAGGGCAATCAGGAGAACAACTAAGTCAGCAGGTCTTGCAGCACAAAAGACAGCATGACTGTCTTCCCCATAACTCAGTTTGCATGCTCGAGGCTTTCCTACCCCTAAGGACTTCAGCACTTGAGATTCCTTAAAAAATTGCTAACTCTAAGAGCCAGTATTTGAAACATAACTATATTCAGTTCCATTCAACAAGTCTTTACTGAGGACCTGCTGGGTACAGAGTAAGAAACAGAAATAACTCCCACCAGGAAGACCTAGAAAATAATCATGGAGAGGTGGAGGAATTCTATTAAATAGAAGGCAGCAATTGTAGCATAAAAACTGACATAAAAAGCAGAGAGAGGAAAAGTGCCCACTTGGTCCTTAAGCTGTCCACCATATTCTGCAGGTATAACTGTTCTTTTTTAGGTCCCTTAAAACCCATCCTTCCCCAAACACACATGTATGCATATACGCAGGCACACACCCATAGACATGTCCACTCACTCACAAATGCACAGAAAAGTAATAACATGTTGCACAGCACTCTTCTGCAGCTAAAATGGCAAACACATCAATTTTTGCTTACTCAAGGAATAAGAACCACTAATTTCATGAACATAGTTTCTTCTATAATCTCAACTTTTAGAATGAGAACAGAACTACTTAGGAGACTGAACAACTGTCTTAGATCAGGTCCCAAAATGCATCCATCCAGAACACGAGGTTTGTGGAAAGAATATTAGTGATCACCTAGTCTGACCTCCTTGAGCAGGAAATGTCAAGGGACTTGCCTAATGTATTATACCACAATACCCACAACAGACTTAAAACAAGAGCCTACCTATTTCTCTCAACTTTTTCATGTTATTCTCACCCCTTCCAAAGAGTCATTACACTGAGAAGGTACTCATTTATGTAAAAACATTTGAGTAAACTTCATTTAATGACTGTGAAAATGTACACTGTAGAATATTCCAGCTTAATCAAGAGGCAGTCTGTTCAAGTAACTCCATGCTCTGAACATTCTGGCTAAGATTTCACTGTTTCCTTAGCCACTATTCTACTCTCAGGGTAAGATGTGCTTGCATGCCGTGAAGATAATCATTAGAGGGATTAAAGACATTTCTGAGTGCAGAAGAGTGGCACAGAAACCAAGAGAGTCTTCTTCCTTGGCAACATCAATTAGGCCATCCAAATTGCCAGAGCGAAGTAACATCTTACTTCAAACAGAACAGAGTTGGGGGAAAAAAATTCATGACAAACATCAAGAAAGCAGCAGCAGCTCCAATAATATCTTTATACAAAAACAAACTTCAAACCTTAACAAGTCTATCAGTCAATGTTTGTTTGTTCTTTTTTATTTTCTCAAAATGAAGAACAGCTGAATGGAGCAGGGATTTTGATGGGGATAGATGATTTCTATAATTTGGTTCCCCAAAGTTTATTTGTTCTGGTCATTTTCTCTCATTTATCTTAACAGATCAATATCTGTCTTCAGGTGCTCCCCCACAATTTAGCAATCTGAAAAAGAATGAGTTTCTTCAGGAAAACTGTGACTTATTGGTAGGGTTTGGGGTGGGTCATTCATAGCAGATTTGAGTTTGGGGAAACCTTCCTGAGAAGTACTGATGCTAGTGCATCTGCTAAGTTTAAGATTAGATGTTTACTCCATGGAGAATGTAATCATTTTTTAATTAAGAAGCTTAGACATGAATAAAATAACAGAAAAAAAAATGTATGCTTTCTATTCAGTCCTAAAACTGTCATTGATAGAAAACTTCCTATGAAGACTGGGAGCTCCTAGCTACTCAGCTAAGTCATTCCAGGCATTTTTGGTAGCCCAGAAATGCTGTGGCTAAGAATGGGCTCAGGGAACTGTCCTTCACAGGAATCTCTTTAACAGATACGTTTTAGGTGCCCGTTTTGCCTAAGGAGGCAGAGAGAGACCTAGTGAGAGAGAATTTAAAGAAATAAGAGACAGAGGAATAAAAGAGACAGAGACAAGGATACTCTGAAAAGAAAAAGAAAAGAAAGGAACAGAGGTAATGGGGTCCAGGCAGAGACCAGAACACACACACACACACACACACACACACACACACACACAATGGCTGCTTCAGTGTTCTTAGTTCACATGCCTCCACCATCAGATGCCCAATTCTCTCTTGTCCTCGGAATTCTTGAAATCCACTTGTGTCCTTAAATGCAGGCCTCTCACAATCAATGCACATGGAAAAGAATGATCCTTTATCTTGATTATTTTGTGGGCACTGATTTTAATTTTTTTCAGTCAACATGACTCTACTGATCTATATTATAAATGATCATAATCCAACTCACAAATATTAGATTCACAAAGTAAGCAAATATGGTTAGCTCACTCCTTTCCTAAAATCCATTGATGCCTCTTTACTCAGAGAATACAGTTCAGTTTCTCTAAAATGCTTCACTAAGCCCTGCAGGATCTGACCTCTGCTCACCTTTTCAGCCTCTGTTGTCACCTCACCCGACCTCAAACCCTGTGTTCCATGGACAGAACTATGGACTTCTCTCCATTACTCAAGCCCACCAGGATCTTGTCTCTTCTTCAAGGCTCTCCCTAAAACCTCCACCCCTCCCTCAGGATCCCAAGATTCACTTATCAATCCAATCCCTGGCTCTCAGCAAGTAGAGAAAAGCATTCTCTAAATCTCAACTTCGGTTAGCTACTTTTCTTATGTATCCTCGCAGGACAGCACAGTTGCTCCAGTCACAGGCTCTCTGGCCATATTGTGACCATCTCCTGACTTGCCTCTCTCTCCCCCATGGGGTAATGTCTTCCATGTTCACTACTGTTTGCCTAACCTCAACACTAAGGATGATATTTTAAAAGTACAAATTTAGGGTCATTTAAAGCCACACCATTCTTTGGTGGGAGGGCAGTTGTGTATGTATAACCAAAAGGAATTTTCACTAAAAGACATCAGTTAAAGAACTGAATACTTCCAGTATTCCTTATGAAGTTCCATGCCTAGAAATATCTCACTGCCAAATATGAGATTTAACAGTCAAAACAATTCTGGACCAGTGCCGTTTGCTTGGCAATGGTGGGAGGACTCCGGGGGGATTTTGCCCTCCATTTTCAGCCAACCTACTGCACAGATAATCAGGTTATTTCTCTGAGGTTGAGTTCCCTGGGAAACAGACCCTAAGACTCTGAGATCTGTGTGCAAGAGGTTTGTTGGGAGTGCCCTTGGGATCAACTCTGGAGGGAAGGGAAGGAAGCAGGATTAGGTAGAGAGAGGAGCTATACTGTGATACACTCTCAGTAGAGGTCTGTGGATTCAATGGGGAGTTTGGAGACTTGAAAAGTCCTTTACAGTTGTCTTAAATTGAAGCATGGGGCTGGGTATTGGTGTGCTAGATAAAAGGTTATTGGATACTCTCTGCCCCTTTCCTCCTGGGAGCAATCACAACCTTGGGCAAAGCGATTCCCAGAGGCAGTGAGCAACTGGGGAGAGAGAATGAGATGTGAGAACAGTGTCCCTCAGTGGCTGCAGTTGAGAAAATGAATGCCTAAAGCAGGCACCTGGGCTGCACATCACAGCATCTACTACACTATTTCAGCAGGGAGAGAACGAGGTTCTGATGCTTTTATTCCTTATTCCTGGTCAGAACGCATGGGTACGGGGTGCTGATCAGTTACAACATCCCTTCAACCAACCGGCAATGCAATCGGATATATTTCTCCTTAACATTCCCACAAGGAAATATCTGCAGAGCTAGCTAGCATTTTTCAAATAAAAACATAGCTGTATCAAGAGGCTTTTGGTAGTACAGGTGTTCGGCTTTGGTGAGGTGAAAGGTGGGGCTGAAAAAAGAAAAGTTTGGCAGACTTAATTAATAACAGTAAACAATAGCTATATTTTATGTATTCCACAGGCTTCCCTTGAAAAGGAAACTGAATCCAAATGAGCCTGGATGAATCACAAAGGTCCAGGCCCTCAAAGGGAATTTTCCTGAGGAATTATGATAGCATATGTAGAAACTCCATGCATACTTTTTAGCTGAATTGAATGAAAGCTTATGCAAAATTGTGGCACCCATACTTTTATTCTGAAACAGTGAAGGTTTCAGTTCTAGGTCAGTCTTTTAAAGATAAATAAAGATGTTCTGCAGTTTCAGAATTTTAACAGGAGATACAGAAAATAGCAGAAAAGGAAGACTGGTCTTAGAAGACTTGAGTGAGACAAAGGAGGTAAGGGAAGGTGGACTAGAACATTAGTATTGCATTCAGGCTGTGTCTGAGCCAAGGAAGAAAGCTTAGAGGTGTCTAAGAGGGGCTGACAGATGCAGGCCCCAGGAATGGCAGAAATCAATAATATGGAGTCATAAAACCAGAAAGGCATTGAACATTTAGATGGCAAGGTAGACCCAGAAAAAAAAAAAAAAAAATGCAGTGTGCTATGCCAGTATCTGCAAAACAAACAAACAAAAACCATAAAGGTGACGTGCTGCAAATGTCAGCAAGTGAGATCCTGGAATTACCTTGCTACTCACTAAAAATGTGTAAACTCTCAGTGAGATTGTCCTAATTTATGGTACTGTCTTAAGTTACTTTAGTAACATAAAATTTTAAAGGCTTGCATAGACTCATTTGGGACTTCTATTGCCCACCCTTAGTTTTGAAATAATGCCCTCAGCTGTGAATTCTCCTACTATGAAGGTTTTTAATACCTAATTTCTGTGTTAGGTTGAAGCCATTGCATGTACACACATTTTACTAACGAACATACATGCCATCCACTTGCAGCTTGCCAACCTCCCTTATGTGTGTGTTTGTGCACAAGCTCCTAGATCCTGACCATGAGTGAGCTACTGGGACAAGAAGGATGGCAATCCCAGCTCTGTCATTTACTATCCTTGAGATCTTGCAAAATTCCCTTAACGATAAGAAGACACAGCTTTCTTATCTCTTAAATAACATAGGAATGAATATTTGAAAAGAGCTGTCCATCTTGCAAGGCTTTCTTAGAGTTTCAAATGAGATTTTACAAGTGAAAGTCACTTATAAACTTTAAGATGCAATACAAACGTAAGAAATTATGATGGCATGTGTAGAGAGTATAGGATTCTGCTCATATTATGTAACAAACATAGAAAAAATCCAGTCACATTGGTGAGAAAAAAATGGTTTAAATAAAGTTCATTTACATTTGGCCATTTTTCACCCTGATAATACAAGCTACCACAACATGAAATATAATAATAAATGAACTTGTTTATGGTTACTGTGGAAATGTCTTCATAAAACAGCTATGTCTGGTGTGATTTCTAAAAGAGCCAATATTTACCAAGTGCACTTAATATGGGCTGGCACTATTCTCAGAGTTTTAGATGTATTAAAACTCATTTCATCCCCAATACACCCCTATGAGGAAGGTACTATTACAGTAGTAAACTCGCTTTCACTAATGAGAAATCTGGGGCTCAGAGAGGTTAAGTAATTTGCCCAAGATCACACATATAGGAGGGGCAGCACCAAGAATTGAACCCAAGTAGTCTGGCTCCTAACCCAACATAGTGACATACTAGACAGAGAGAATATCAATACTAACATTGAAAAGTTATAACTGTGGGAAGGAGGTAGAAAACGAAGGTCAGGGAAAGAAAATATTTGTAAAATGTTAATCTGCTTAATGTTTTTACCTAACCTCTTCCAAGTGTACAAAACTATGTGATTAAAAACAAACCCCTAGCCTACAAACATACAGTCTAACAACCAGGAGTCTCTTTATTTCTCATAAAGGGGTATATCTGTCCTTAATGGTTCTGCTGTCTGATCTCAGATGGACCTAACCCCATTCCCCATTTTTAATTACCAGCAACTCAATTTGAACCAGGGTAAATGGACAGCTTGATCATATCTGCAGTCTGACATCAGAAATGCTATGACAACCACCCATTTTTCTTTAAAAAAAAAAAAAATGATCTCGTAGCTCATATCATGTCCTATCTTTCATCTTCTGGAAGAAGAGAGATGGAATGTACAAATAAGCCACACTGTTGGCTAGAAGCCTGTGTGATAATGAGCCCTGATCTCCCATAGGTCAGAGTACGATACCAGAGCATTCAGAGCATACAGGGCAAGTCAAATGCCCTTTGAGCTTCTGTGACTACAGGAAAGAACAGTCATTTTGAACCTTTTGGGTTTCTGCCAAGAGAACTTTATTCAGTCCCCAACATGAGCACCTTCTTTGTGCTAGGCACTGTCAGACACTGGGGACACAGAATGAATATGACCCAGTCTCTGCCCTGAGGAGTTCATAGCATAGCAGGGCAATGCAGATACATAAATAGCCACCTGTGATGACTGCTAAAAAAGGGACAGGAGGAGAGCACACACAGAGGAAGGAGAGAATGGAGGGGGGTACATATTCAGGAATTATTTCTGATTAAAATGAATGGGATTTGGGATTTAACTAGGTGGGGTGGGAGAGGGAAATGATCCTAAAGTTTCTGGCTCTCAGGCCAGCTCAGACCATTATACAGAAAGACTAGTTCTAAGAGGCTATGTTTGAGTTTATGTGCTCAAAAGCCCCAAGTGACAAGTTTCAAACCATCATTAGCGCCATCTGTTGGCCACAGTAGAAGGTGACATACATTGAGTTGGCATTTGGCTTTATCAAAACGAGCAGTGACAGTTACCAAGTAGAGAACACCTGCATATGATGACGTCCTTAACCTAGAGGCATAAGAAAGGATAGTGGTTTGCAAGCTCGTCTAAGACACCTTATTTTGTTGTTGTTTTTGTTCTGTTTTGTTTTGTTTTAGGCTTTTAGCGGCCTGTAGCCAGTTTTTAGTTTCTGTCTCTAGAGATAAACAGAAAAGAGGGGTGAGGAAGGGACTTCACTGACCCAACCAGAAAGGGAAACTAAGAACTCATGACTGTATTCTCTCCCTTGGACACTGTACTAAAGTATGCAGGCTCTGGGGTCCGACTGCATTGGGGTATAAACTAATAGTACATGACATTGGTCTTTTATCTTGTCTAAGACTTGGATTTTATTAAAATGGAAGACGACAATAAAATTATAACTATGTCACAGAACCATTTTGAAAACTAGAATATATGCTACAAGGACAAGAATTCTCATATACTGGTAGTGGGACTATCAACTGAGAGTACCATTTTTGAACATATGTATGTTCCACAACCTAGCAGTTTCACTCTTAGGATTATATGCAATAGGAATGTGTATTATGGGTGCTGAATACTATATATGTGAAAATTTCCTAATAGTCCTACTTGTGATAAGAAGAAAACTAAAAATAAGCAACATTTCCGGCAACAGAAAAATAGATACATAAACTACTTATTCACACAATGGGACACTATACAGTAATGGGCATGCGCAATCAGCAACTATACATAAAAAGATGGACAAATCTTACAAACATAAAATTGAGGAAAGAAGCCAGATACCAAATGCTACATATTGTATGACTCCATTTAAATAACACACAGACACAGGCTAAATTAATAAATGTTAAAAATTCTGGATGATTGGCCAGGCACAGTGGCTCACACCTGTAATCCCAGCACTTTGGGAGGCCGAGGCGGGTGGACCACCTGAGGTCAGGAGTTCGAGACCAGTCTGATCAACATGATGAAACCCCATCTCTACTAAAAATACAAAAAATTAGCTGGGTGTGGTGGTGGGTGCCTGTAGTCCCAGCTATTCGGGAGGCTGAGGCAGGAGAATTGCTTGAATCCAGGAGGTGGAGGTTGCAGCGAGTCAAGAACAGGCCATTGCACCCCAGTCTGGGCAACAAGAGCAAAACTCCATCTTGGAAAAAAAAAAAAAAAAAGTCTGGATGATTATCACTGGGTAGAGGGTTAGTAACCAGGAAGGGAGCATTAAAGCATTAAAGAAGCCCCTAAAATGTTGGCGATGTTATTTTCTGATGTGGGTGCTGATTGCCTGAATGTATTTACTTGGTAAATTTTTGTTGATTTTTTAAAGTTGAAAATAATATTTCAATCTTTTAAAAGTGCTCTTCTACTTTCAAAAGCTCTCAGCACAGAACCTGCTTGATAACAAGTGTTCAGTATACATTAGGTATTGAAATGTCATGAGAATGAAGAAGAGGATGATGAAGAGTCAAACAGAAGAGTAATTTGGAAGAAGAGTTAGTGAGTATTACTTCTACTGCTACATTCAGAAACATTCATCAGTTCAGTAGACAGTCATGGAAGCCACAACGAAGTACAAGATTGTTAAGGAGAGTTTCTAAGTATGAAACCTGGAAAAACACAAGATAGGCAGAGAAGGAATAATATGGGAGAGAGACTTATCAGAAGGTAGGAAGAGAAGCAAAATAGGATCATGGATCAAAAATAAGAGAAAAGGAGCCTCCCATGAAATGTAGTTTGTAGCGTGTGGTGTCAAGAGTTTTCAAGCTACATAAAAATTGGGACAGATGAAGACTACATATCGTCCCACGGATTTGTCTGTGACCCCAGCTGGAACAGTTTTAGAAGAGCTGAATTTAGAATGGAACTTGAGGGAGTAAAAATAGTGAGTCGTGTGCCACTGGGGGCAATGAAGGGAAAGGAAGAAGCATGACACTACATCTAGATGAAATAGGTGATGGCAATGTCTTTATTACAATATTAAAGTCCTAAGTATTCTGTTAATAATAATTTGAAAGGACAGTGGAGAGGAAGCAATAGAAGATACAGAAAAGATAAGGTAACTGACAGAATAAGGTCCTTGAGGAGGCATGAGAGAAAATGATCCTGTTTTGGTGGCAGTGTGTTTAGGTACTCTTCCAATACACAAACCTTGTGTAGGAAATAAAGGGCACTCTAGTCTATCTCTAATATGCTATGGAAGCTTGTATAAGTCAAGTGATATCTCTGGGGCTCAGTCTTTTATCTGTGGAATGGAAGATATTCCAGACTAGATGAACCTTCTCAGATTATTTATATCTCCAACATTCTTTGATCACTTTGAAAGACAAATCCTAACCAGAAAGGCATGGGAAGAGTAATATCCAGCTGTAAAATCTTTCACAGTTTTTAAAGTGAAGAATGTGGCTCATTCAATTCAGGGGTCAGTAAACTTTTCCTGTAAAGGGCAAGACAGTAAATATTTTAAGCCTTTCAGGCCATACGGTGTCTGCCACAGCTACTCAACTCTGCTACTGTAGTGCTGAAAGCAGTCATAGACATACATAAATAAAGTAATGTGGCTGTGTTCCAATAAGCTTTTACTTACAAAAACAGTCCACAGGCCAGATGTGGCCCATGGGCTGCAGTTTGCTGTCCCCTACAACTTTGGAGCTGTAGCCATTAATATCACCTCTCATGTAACTCAGAGCAGGACCTCTGATACGTCAGTTAAACCTGCCTCAAATCAGTAAACTGGGGACCACAGAAAACAAGGGCCATTACCTTACTGTGACATCAGGAGGCAAAGCTAATAAAAGTGATACTAAAACAATGAAAACAGATTTAGGATATCACACAGAATGGCTAGGCCAGCTGTTCTTTCTTTCCAGTGAGTATTAAGTAAGAAAAAATGGGATTAAATTCCACCAAGAGTTAAGGGAAACAAGTAAGGTGAATGCACTGGCTATGAAATACCATACCACACTCTAGCATAAAGCAGGGAATTTGGCTTCTTTGGGTATCTTGAAGAATGTTAATAGACAATTATGTGTTAACAATCATCAAAAATACATTCTAACAGAAAATGATGGGAAGGGAATGATCGTGAAATTATCTTTCCTTGACCTAATAAAATAATCGTTTTTTTTTTTTTTTTTTGGGGTTTCACTCTGTCACCCAGGCTGGAGTGCAATGGCGCTATCTTGGCTCACTGCAACCTCCGCCTCCCAGGTTCAAGCCATTCTCCTGCCTCAGCCTTCTGAGTAGCTGGGATTACAGGCATGTGCCACCAAGCCCAGCTAATTTTGTATTTTTACCAGAGATAGGGTTTCACCATGTTGGTCAGACTGGTCTCAAACTCCTGACCTCAGATGATCCACCTGCCTCGGCCTCCCAAAATGCTAGGATCACAGGCATGAGCCACCGTACCCGGCCGAAACTTAAAAGAATCTTAATTGCAGTGCATCATGGACAATTGTTGGTTGCATCCCAAGCATCCATTCAGCTCTTTCTGACATTCCTTGTTTACATTGGAGAGTGTGCAATTCTGGGAATACTAACTCCATCCCCATCTCCAGGGGTGAGCATGTGTCCTAATCTAAGCCAGCCCAGTGAATTGAGCAGAATGAGTCTCAGGCCCTTTCTAGGAATAAGAAACAAGGGCATATTCACCTTGTCTGGACAGGACCATGTGTGGACAGAATGCCTCAGATTGCTGCAGCCCTTTGCTACGATGCAGACAGTTAGACTCTCAATGATGCCAAAATACCAGCAAAGGCAGGGCCAAGAGAATCATGAGCAATAAAGTCAGAGTCCTAATGACTCTGGATCAGATACTGCCTGAGCCTGCTCTACCTTTAACCTTCTAAAGTTACATGAGCTGATATATCCCCTCTGTTTTTCAAGCCAGTTTGATTTGGTTTTATTGTTACTTTCAAAAGATTACATCCTAACTCTTGTATATTCCCCCCGGATATGTATTTACAGCGTGCCTTGGGCAAGGACATGAAATGAATGTTTAAAATGGTCCTAATATTTCCGTATGCCTCTAAAATATTTTCCCAAACTTTACATTGTTTTGACAGCACAACAGTCAAATGACTTTCTTTATCATCACCATGGTTCCAGTCTGTCAGTAATTCATTTCTTCCACAGCGTTCACAAGCAAAAGACAGACTACCTGAAAGTCCCCCTGCCCTTTTAATCTGACCAAATGTAAATGATCATAATTGAAAGTCCTGTTCTTGTAAGAGAAGTTCTTTTTGCAAATCAGCTCTGTCTTTAAGTTTCTAAACTCCCACCTCAGATGGCCTCTGAGAGAAAACTATAGAAATGAAGCCATTGAACACACTATTTTCAGCCCCCAGAGAACCTCATCCAAGGGCAAGAAACAAGACATTAGGAATCTTTATGTAGTAGGGCATGTGAAAAATAAATTTCTATCAGAAAAGAAGGGAAGGGACTAAAGAATTCTTGGTTATGTTTCATTCATTCTCTCCATTCTATTTTTAGTTTCCTCCAGGAAGTAAAGTAACACAGGAAATTTTTAGTGTTCAGCATATTAGATACTTTACATCAACATAAAAACAAGAGTAGGACAACCTATTGGCCAAGTTGTAATATTTCTCCCTTGTTAGCCAGCCGCAAAACAAAGATAATGTATTAACCAGCCTCTCAAATCCATTCATCTTCTCAAGATATGCTGGATTCTTAGCTTGGAAAGAGGCATGATGGTGAGCATTCATCTTTTAAATGTCATGGAAACAAGGCTACTGCTTCAAACACAAAGTTGTCTTTTTTTCTCTCACTATTGCCCGTATTAAGTAAAACTTTTCCAAATGGCATGACCTCCTGCAAACTCAAATACAGATAGAACAGACCTACTACAAAAAATACGCATTTCTCTACGTGCCCAGAATATAAAGAGAATCAAATAGGTCAAATGGAAAGCAAACAGAAAAGCCAATGAAAAGCAGACGCAGGGACCTTAACAGTACCGCATGAATCTTGCATATTTTAAGTTGTTTTTGATCAGCTTTCTTGGATTTCATGCCTGTGAGAGAACTCAAAACATTGGAAGGTGTGAAGGCTAATAGTCTGGAAGCCCAAAAAGTTGCATTGGGAAAATCCTACTTGTTCTCAGACTCTGGCTACAGCTTCTGCTTCTCCCTATCCCGCTCTGCTCCTCCCTTACCCCGTTATACTAGCTTCTCCCCCTATCTCTTCCATGGGTAAGCTCATCTACAAATGGCACTATCCTCTGGTGCCCATAGGGCTTGAAATCCCATTAGCACAATTCTTGTATTGCTTTTTCCTTCCTATGGGAATACAGGGGAGTAATGTTATAACTATTACTCTAGGAAAGGAAGACCAAAGGCCAAGGTGCCCTTTCTTCTAAGATATCTGCATGCCTGTTTTAAAAAAGTAGAAATAATATTTGCAAATACTCTCATGAAAATTATTTGTACAGGAGTCCTGCCTGTTTTATCTTTATTTCTTCCTCTATAAGTTAGAGAAGAACATTAATGTTTATATCCCTCTCCCCCTAATCCTCCCCAAAAAAACATAAAAGGACTTTGTGGGTTAAGGTCAAAAATTGGATTAGGTAGGGGTTAAAATTATTCCCAAGAGTCATACCTCTGACACCAAGAAAATGATGAAAGGTCTAGGCCATCCCTTCTCCTTTGGTGAAGAGAAGGTTAGCCAACAGTTAACTACCAGAGACCTGAGAGACCCTCTTCTGTCCTTGTCTGGCCCCTGTCATTAAAAGAGAACACCAATTTCAGGTCCTTGGATCCTTGGATTTATTGAAAAGACCCACCTTCAGGGAGAAAGCTGAAAGAAGTTGAAAAAATGCTCAAATTATTTGTAAGCATTGTCTTTGTTAGTGAATAAGAGACTAGATGGAACTGTTCACTATCCTGAAATTTTCATTTACCCCACAGTTAACAGAAACAACAAATGGTCTGGTTCAGAAAGCAGAGGGACCCCAAATGAGCTTGTAACTCCTCAGCTGAATACCTCTTTGATTAACCACGTCACTCACTCCAGCCCTGATAATGGCTGTGGACTTTTCTAAACTCTGCACTAGGCGAGGACACAGAACAAACCCCATTCATCTACTGAAATCTTTGTATGTCTAGTTTTGGGAAACTCTTTAAGATTCCCAAATTAACTTATATAACTACTAGGGTCTAATTAACTCTTAGGAGTAATGCTTCCCCACTGTATAACAAAAGAATATGCACTAAAATGACGGGAAATTCGAACGTCCTTAGAACCAATAGTTAATTAAAATGATGAAAATTGAGATAAAAATAATATTAGATTCTATTAGTCTTACCTAGTGACATGAAGCATGGTCCTATCTTGAAATTCCAAATAAACTAGCATTATAACACAGTTTTGCCCCTCCAAGCAAACTGTGCTGGTGGCATTGATGAGCATTTGAGAACAGGTAGCCTTCTGTTGTAGTTGTGATAGCTCTGTTCTCAAGGATTGGCAAAGAATCGTAGGCACTAAGGCCATAAATTGGGGACAGAAGGGAGTGAAGTAGGGTTTGATTTGCAGGCAAAATACAGAGTAGAGCTAAGCTGAATATTAAGCAAGGATGCCAACAGAACTATTTTAGGGGTTCACTGGCCTGCCTAGGGAGCAGAGGAAAGGGGGAAAAGATTTCCCACTACTATGAAAACCATGTCAATCAAAGAAAAAAAAAAAAACCCTAAACATTCCAGATGAAAAATCATAATTGCTAATAAATTGTGACATATTTAAGACAAACCAGCTTCTTGGACAATATTATTTGACCTAAACTTCAAATACCAAGGATGTTGGGTGAGAAAAGAATGAGTAAATCCTTCTTTATCCCCCACCACCCAGAAACAAAGTGACCTTCTACCATCTCCAGTTAAAGAGCCAGGAGATTAAATATCCAATTGTCAAATCCAGTGACTTCTGCTCTTAATTAAATTTTTTAAGTTTCTAAAATAATGAACTCAAAGAGATTTCACACAGACACGCACACAGAAGCTATCCAACATTGCAGTCTATATTCATATCACTTCTTTTTCCTTAACCCTTTTGATCAATGAGTACACAGTTTTGCTCAACATTTTCTGTATATTTTTTCTATATAAACATTTCATCTACATATCTGCCATTTTAAATAGTTTTCTATTCTTACGGACATGAAAGGGGTACACATAGCAACAGTTCCATATACACACATATTTGTACATATAATACATACTTTCTTCCTCTTGCTGTAAGGTATGGAGCAACTCCAAACAGAAAGCTGAAGAAAATGCAAAATGAAGATATTCCTACTTTCGCTAGCCTATGTCGTTTTGTCCCCACAAATAAACCACATTAGCAAAGCTGATTTCTTTACTTGTGCTCATGAAAAACAAAAGGTACAAATGCAATCTTTTCCAATTAAAGCTCCACATTAAAATCTCCAAGGCTATTTCCTAAAGAATATTAACACCTGAGGCCTACCCTTAGAGATTCTAATGTAATTATTCCAATGGAAAGGGTCTTAAATTTAGAGGCAGATGAACTTCCATTTGAATCTCTTCTTCATCACTAGGAGTTACATACACCCTGTTGGGCAAGTTACTTAAATTCTCTGAGTCTCAGTTTTCTAATCCACACAATAGGAATATTACTGTGGGGATTAGAGAAAATATATTAAAAATCTGCAACATACTCCCTGGCATACAATATACCTCCAAAAATGTCAACCCATTACTAGTACTCACTGTTCTTCAGGTTTCCTGATAGTAAAACAGAAACCAGAGTAAAGAGAAGGCTATGCAGTTTTTGAAGATTCTAACATGTTTGAAATGTCATGCTGTTTAGTAACTATGTCCATGAAAAATGGGACAGCAACTGAAATATTGTTGTGACATCTTAAAGAGGTAATATACTTTAGTGCTAAGCAATGATGTATTCTGACTCTTATTTTAGCACACATTTTTCTTATTAAATATCTTTATCTAATTTCTTATTAAATGTCAATCTTAATTTAACAAAAATATATTGACTATCTGGGTTATTATATGACCAATATTTTCAACCATCACAGGATAATAGAAAGCTCTTTAATGTTTATTTAACAGCAGCGTACTACTTGTTTGTAAATGAAGCCTGAAATTAGTGGTTTGTTGTATAATGGTGTTGCTTCTTGTTTTTATTTTTCTAAGCAGCATAGGAAATTATGCTGTATGTGAATCTGAGCAGACGTAAGCTGTACACATTACCAAGATGCTATTAAGTTTTCATGGTCTGATAGTCCTCAGTAGAATCTTATCTGCGTAGTGTCTTGCTACCAAATGCCACCAATGCAAAATGTGTGACCACAAAAATCAAACACAAACATTAAGAAAAAAAAGTACAAATGGGGAAAAATAATGTTTTCATTCCAGTATATTGATCTGAATTAGAAACTGGGTATTTTATCTAAAGCCATTCCATATTTCTATAAACAAATTGTTCTCGTTGAATTTCAAAGAAAAAGATGCAAAAAGAAGTATGTTGGATTCATCATGGGTCCTGTCTTCTACAGGACAGCATACTCTTGCCTTTTACAAAAAACTTCCAGCCTTGTTACTAAAAAATGAAAGCGAAGAATTCATGAGAATAGAAGGCCTTGCTGGTAGTCAGACTCAGGGGAAAGAAAGCAAAGGAGAGCGAGTGCAATTATTTTCATTCTCAGCCTTCATGTTCCAGATATTAGAAAGAATAAAAGAGGTATTGGAAAAAGTGCCTGAAGGAACCACCCCAAATGTTTTAAATTACTATTCTGCAAATTCATTAACCATCAAAAATATGCTATGCTGAACACAGTCTTCTCTAGATTATCAATCAAAAGCACATTTTCTCACAAATGAACAGGGGAAAAAAGCCCCAACCCCAGCATCTTTGTTCCTCCTGATTTCTTTTCTCTGGGAAAATATTGCTTTAAATTGCTGTTTGTTCTCATAATGGACTGAAGCCTTTGAGGTCTTTACTGCTTCAAGTGCTCTGAATGTACAGTCAATATACATGTAAAGTTTGCACTGATTATATGCAGCTCAAAGGATTTCAAAACATCTCCCTAGAAGCTTTTCCTTTTTCCTCAGAATTCCCATTTGAGTTTCCTGGAGGCTGATTTTCAACAGAGCACAGGAGAGCCTCCTCTCGGAAATGGATTTCCCACAGAAATGGGCTACATCAAAGGAGAGCTTGCTAATGTGAAAGCCATCTCTGATTTCATTGAACCGCCACTCAGAAGAACAAAAACAACCTATTCACACATATCGGAAACGTCATAGTAGGCATTAAGCATGGCTCTAACCCATCCCTCGTGTGCTTTTCTTGGCCAGTTCTTCTTGTGGTTCTATTCCTTTCATTTTGCTGTGCTTATTTCAGAGGTCCTTGGCCCTCTCACTTGAAATCTTTTCTAAATTCAAAGGAGTCATTTGGTATGTAGCTTTGTTGACCTCTCTTCAGCATTTTATAGAATTAATTCTTAAAAGCATCTTCACTTTGATTCCATTCCACATCAACCTCTCAGTCTCTCTGAGGATCTCTTTCCTGGACCATCACATGTGGTTGTTCACACAGGATCTGTAACAACTCTTTTCTCATCTCACACTGCACACTCATTTCCTCAGGGCAAACGCAATCATTCTTAAGATATTAATTATTACCAGGTGTGGTGGCTCACACCTGTAATCCCAGCATTTTGGGAGGTCCAGGCAGGAGGATTGTTTGAAGCTAGGAGTTGGAGACCAGCCTGGGCAACATAGCAAGATTTCAATTCTACCTAAAACAAACAAACAAAAAAAAAAGTAAGCCAAGCATGGTAGCATACACCTGTAGTCCCAGCTACTCTGGGAAGCTGAGGCAGGAGGATTCCCTAAACCCAGGAGGTCAAAGCTGCAGTGAGCTATGATCATGTCACTGCACTCCAGCCTGGGCAACAGAGCGAGACTCTGCCAAAAAAAAAAAAAGAGACCTTTACTTACCATCTATAAGCTAATGACTTCAACCATGCATCTAGATTAAATTTTCGCCATGTCTGCAAATAGAAAACACACTACATAATTCAACTGAGTATGTAGCAGGTAGGGAACATTAACTTTTACCTGTCTTGAAAATGTCTTCCTGAAGGAAAAGGTGTAATTAGAGATAAAAAAGGATTTTTTTTCCAGTTTTTTTAAGTTTTCTTTCTCTAAACATGGCATCCAGTTCTGCCTTGCACTGTTATTGCTTATAAGTTTCTCATATTTACACACACATACAATACACACACTCTCTCTCTTTCTCTCTCTCTCTCTAAAATGTCAGCCATTGCATTTTGTTCCATGGGTCATTTAGTCTTATATGCCTGGAGACACATTCAACATAGGCAGCTCCATTAGTTCTAATGGAAGGTCAAGCTTAAGAGTGAAGGAAAAACAAAAAGGATGAAATAACTAGTCTGGATTATGTACTTGTCTACCTTTTCCTTCCGAAATATAATCTCTGCAAGGGTGGATATTCTTAGAACCTAGAATGGTGCCTGGCACAAAGTAGATGCTCAGTAAAATGTTTGTCCGATCAAAGAATGAATCTTTGATGACAAGATGTCAAGAGTGAGTGTACCCATTTGGGTCTTTTAGGTGTATTAGGAAGGTGATAGAGTGCAATAAGCCAAATGGGCCACAAGATTTTTAAAAATGGAATCCACAGAGAAGTAATGAAAACTCCCCATTAAATCTCTCCTGACAATGGTGCCCACGGCTTCCTAAGGGATATGTGTTATTATGGTGAGTGACACAAGTCAAGAAAATGGAAAAAATGGAAGGTTCTAATACTGATGTATTCCAAACCATATTTTTGAATGGGTTATGTCTTCAAGATGATTTCAGACACATAGCCTGCTACCATGGGATGGCAACCAGTGTGAGCTCAGATATTTAAGGTTTTGTAAACCAGACTATCTTCTTTGGAGAACCATTAGGGAGGACCAAGTGTCTACAGGGGTGGCGACGAAACCAGTAGTGGTACGGAGATTCAGTGGAACAAGTGCCAGAACAGGAGTAGGGGGTCTGGCTTCTGGTCACAGATAGTCATGCCATGAAGCAAGTTGCTTCATGTGCTCTGTCAGGAACATATTGTGGTGCATGTATAGCTCCCTCAATCTCTGAACTCATTTCATTTGACAAATTTTTACAGGATGGCCACCAGGTGCAAAGCATTGTGGCAAGTGCCATGGGGGACAGAGCAGAGAATCAAGTTTCTGCCCTCAAAAACAGAACTACTGGGTGGTAAGCTGAGATTGCTGGCCTCTATGAGGCTCTGAGTTCTATGTGGGTCAGGGGACCTATGGTGTAATCCTGGATATGAAAACTGTGCCTTTGATATCTGCCTTCATTGGACCCTTTTAAATACTGTATCTATAGTTGCATGTCACAGGAATGCCAGAGACAGTTATTTCATCATTATTTTGTTATATAAAAGCACATATTGGAATTGGCTCAGGGCTCGCTGGCTTTTTGTGACCTCAAGCAAACCAGAAAAATTAATATAATTATGCTATTAAACACTTCTAAATTTGTCTACACCATTATATGCACTATGCCCAAAGGCAAGTCGTCCACTGAACTATCTGTAGTTTCATAGGAAGGGGGCATAACACACATGGTTATCATCTCCTTCAATATGAAACTACCTACCAAATAAATCAGGTCATATTTGAAGGAAGGAGTTCTTAGAACATTCCAAATTAATACACGAAAGCTGGAAGATTAACTAAGAACCATTATTATTATTATTATTATTTTTTTTTTTTTTTGAGACGGAGTCTCGCCCTATTGCCGCGGCTGGAGTGCAGTGGCCGGATCTCAGCTCACTGCAAGCTCCGCCTCCCGGGTTCACGCCATTCTCCTGCCTCAGCCTCCCGTGTAGCTGGGACTACAGGCGCCAGCCACCTCGCCTGGCTAGCTTTTGTATTTTTTAGTAGAGACGGGGTTTCACCGTGTTAGCCAGGATGATCTCGAACTCCTCACCTCGTGATCCGCCCATCTCGGCCTCCCCAAGTGCTGGGATTACAGGCTTGAGCCACCGCGCCCGGCCAAGAACCATTCTTGAACAAAAAATTGGGTGAGTTGAAAATGACTGGCAAGAGGTTAAATCTAAAGTTGCAGAGTGAGTGCAGAGTAGGAAGACAGAGGCAGGAACGAGTAAGGGAGAGGGATAATAGGTCAGCACCATGCTGAGATTCACATGGAAGGCGCTGCTTATGGGGAAGAACACAACAAGCCAACCTCATTTAGGATGGCTGGTATTTGGAACACTCCACTTTGAACATGTCAGAACATGCGAGGTAAAAGAAGGCTAAGTGATAAGAGCTGGTGATGATGCCTGGAGAGAAATTAAAATAACAGATATTAATTAAAGAAATGAGAAGGATGTGTAGACAGGACTACCCTGCAAAGAAAATATCCAAAGCAATAGCCCTTTGGAGGTTAGCATTCTTGATTAACAGCTACTGAGTATCCCCATCAGAGATAAGATTTAGTTTCTAGGGGAAAAAGATATAGTAGTGTCATACTGTGGACGTGGCAAATCTGACTTCAGTGATAGTGGTGAACTTCTCCTGAAGGAAGGGTTCAGTAAAGACAATGCTACAAGGAAGAAATGATGAGGTTTTCTTCGTGGAAGCATACAGAACAAGGTTATGTAAAACCTAAAAGAAAAGGTACAGAAGAAAATCTCAAAGTAACCCTCAACTATTATCTTGTTTTGAGGCGAAGAAAGAAGGAGACAAATACACCTGGTTCCCAATAACCTTCGAACAGGGAAACCACAGGCTTACATCTTTGAAGTACTAAGTACTTGTCACCTGGCGTGTCAGAACAGAAGCAGTACAATTTTTTCTATTTAATTCACCAAAAATTTAAAAATTGACCATGTCCTGAAAGATGCAGAAAGGAATGCTAGCAAGAAAAATTTATTTAAAATGGTCTTGTGTATCAAAGTAATTAAATAAATGTGGGAGAGAGAGAAAATGATTCTAATATTAAAATTGTTTTCTTCAAAACATCACTAAGCAGTATCAGAGAATGAGGAACTTAAAGGACTTAACTTTCTGTTTGACCCATGGCAGAATTAAATTATATCTTCTCCAACCTGATTCCTCCCATGAAATCTATTCTGTTTAGGATGAAGGTCAAGTACCGAGTGAGAATGATTTAGTGCCGCTCTTCAAATCCAATTCCATAATCATACTCTTGTCTCAACACATCAGCCGGACATCAAAGATGAAAAGAAAAAAAAAAAAGATGCAAAAAAATGCAACCACACTCTCAAGAACATTATGAAGCTGAAATATGTCCATTTCGAATTCTATCATCCTCAAATACAAATAGAATTTTCATTCATCAAATGCTAAGCAAACACAGAACCTATTGCTGGCTCCACTGTTTTTCAGCATCTCACCTTTTCACACTGAGCAGCACTTCCCATTGCTAGCTCCCCTTTCTCTAAAGAACTTGACTTCTTTTGAAAAACCACAGTGTTTACATCAAACCCTCTCCTTTCCTTTTCTGCCCTTGCATAATAGTCACTTGACTCCAGAGAAAGTAAAATTCAACAACCCATGGCATTACTGAAAATACTTCAAAAACAGGCAGGAGCAAAATAGCACAGTGGACAAGCATAGTGGCGTTTTGTCTATAATGCAAATCTAATAGCTGCTTCGAGTGGAAAAAGAAATAGCCTTTATTGAGTATTACTTGTGCGATGATGCACCATTAGGAGTTTTGAGGAGAAAGATGTCATCTAAGTAGATGCCCTAAAACCAAGTTTGACCTAGGCCAAAGGATTGTACACTATAGGAAGTTTTTCCTTCCAGTTGCCTCTTCTAAAGCCACTATTTCAAAGCATGCCATAGATTAAAATTATTCTTCATGGATTAGTTATGGTTTTAAATAAATGCTCTTTTATAGAGGGAATTAGCCAACATGTATTAATTGTGTACCTACCAATGTACTCTGCTTTTTGCCATGGTCTTTACAAAGAAATAGAGGAAGGGTTGTTCTGTTTAAGATATCCATAACCCACACAGGCAAACAAAACAAAAATAGACTAATGGGATTACATTAAACTAAAAGACTTCTGCACAGCAAAGGAAACAGCTGAGTGAAGAAAAACGCCTTTGAAATTGGAGAAAACATATGCAAACTATGCATCTGATAATGGGTTAATATCCAAAATACATAAAGAATTCCAATTATATACCAGAAAAACAAGTAACCCAATTTAAAACTGGGCAAAGGACCTGAATAGACATTTTTCAAAAGAAGACATACAAGCCAGTGTGGCAGCTCATGCCTACAATGCCAACATTTGGGGAGGCCATGGGATTGCCTGAGCCCAGGAATTGGAGACTGCAGTGAGCCATGATTGTACTACTACACTTCAGCTTGGGCAACAGAGCAAGACCTCATCTCTTATTTTTAAAAAAAAAATAAAGGCATAGAAATGTCTAATAGATGTGGAAAATGCTCAATATCATTAATCATCAGGGAGATACAAATTTAAAACACTATAAAATATAACTCACATCTGTTAAAATGGCTATTATCAGAAAGACAAAAGACAACATTTGATGGTGAGGATGTGGAGAAAAGGGAATCCTTGTTGGTGGGATGAGAGTTCAAAGGGAACAACTGTTGGTGGGAATGTAAATTAGTACAACCATTATGGAAATGAGTATGGAGGTTCCTCCAAAAATTAAAATGGAACTACCATACAATCAAGCAATCCCATTACTGGGTATACATCCAAAGGAAATGAAATCAGTATGTCAAAGAGATATTTGCACTTATGTCGAAGAGATATTTGCACTCTTGTGTTCATTCACTGTAACATTATTCACAGTAGCTACGACATAGAATCATTCTAAGTGTCCATCAACAGATAAATGGATAAAGAAAATACATACACACACACACACACACACACACAATGGGACACTATTCAGTCTTTAAAAATAAGAAAATCCTGTCATTTGTGACAACATGGATTAACCTGGAGGGCATTAAGTGAAATGAGCCAGGTACAGAAAGACAAATACCACATGATCTCACGTATGTGTGAAATCTAAAAAAGTTGAACTCATAGAATTAGAGAGTACAGTGGTAGTTATCAAGGGCTGGTGGGTGGGGGAAGGATGTGCATTGGAGAGACTGTCAAAGGATACAACATTTCTGTTAGATATGAAGAATAAGTTCAAGACATCTTTTACACATCATGGTGACTACAGTTAACACAATGTGCTGTATATTTGAAAACTGGTAAGAGAGTAGATTTTTAAATGTTCTCACCACAAAAAAAATAAGCATGTGAAATACTACACATATTAATTAGCTTTATGGAGCCATTCTGCAATGTATACATATTTTTAAACATTATTTTGTACATGATAAATACATATAATTTTCACCAATTAATAAATAAAAATATCTACAAACGAATTGAGATAATCAGACACCTTGGTGTCAAAAGCTAAGTTACAGGATAAAAGAGCAAAATGTAAATTGTCATCAGGTAGTACATTACATAACTTGTGGATTGTGTAATCAAGCAGTGGTTGGAATTCAAAGGGATGAGATTCCCTGTGTGAGTTTGGCAGATTGAGGTGAGCCTTGAAATAAGGTTACAAGGTCTGGCAGCTCTAGAGGAGAAGAAAAAAGAATTTGAGGGGACATCATATGAGTAGAACCAGAAGTCAGAAAGACCCAAGTCCTATTTGGGAGGTAAACAAAGAATACAATTGGCTAGGTCTGCTCTCTTGAAGATAGTTAAAAGTTGCTGAGGTCTACGTCATGACTTTTCTGTCATGTAGTGTATATCTATGAGACTGTCTGTCTAACATCCATCCTTCCCGCTCTCATGGCAACTGACAATTGTGTCCACCTCTTCACCTACTGTGGCAGACATTGTTGATTGGCTAAAGCAATAGCCATTCCTAACCCCTACTCAGTTACTGCCTCTTACAACACAGGCTAATAAGTGAGTTGCTGGTTTTCCTAGACGCCCTCAAAGGTAGAGACAGTCACACAGCTCCATTTTGACTGATGAGTCAAAAAGAGAAGTCTGCTGTGGGCTCCTAAGAAAGGTGATAAGAGAGACTGAAGAAAGAAGAAACTTTGCTTAACCATGCACTTTCTCTCTACTTGCCTTGAATATGTACATGATGTTCGGACCTCTGGCAGCCACCTTGTGATGAAGAGATAACAAGCAGAAATAAGAAAAGCCTATATAGGGAAGACAGTGTGAAAAAAATAGAACATTATAAGGTTCTTAATAATATCACTGACATAACGGTTCAACCCTAACTTCAGATTTTTTGTTAAAATGGTAAATAAGTGAATCATAAATGTCCCTTTAGGCCAAGCCACCATTAATTAACTCTTTCTTACTTGCAGTCAAAGTATTCCTGACTGATTTAGCTGCCCTCACCCTCCATAATCCCAAGCCTACAAGGCTGCCTCAAGAGAAGCCATATTCTTTATGACTGTACTCTCAGGCTACAGTTAAGTGTTCCAAGGATGAGGCTCTGACTCAGTTCTTCCCTGAGGTTTTACAACCTGAATCTGAGAAGGAAAGTGAGCCCTCTCACTTGGCTTAAGTCATATAAAATGCTACACTTAGGTGGTCAGCAGCTATGCTTTTTGCACTAACTAGAAAGCCTGTCTACAATAAGAAAGGGAGGAGTCAACAGGGACAGAGAGGCACAGATGAAACATGGAAAGAAAGTCCCTGGTGGGGTTCAATTCTCTGGTACCTGAGCCAGAGCTGTTCCTGAGCCCGCCTGTATTCTTTCTACAGTTTTGTAAGTTAACCATTCTTTGAATTCCAAATAAATCTCCTTTGTTGCCTAAACTAGTTTTGAGTAAGGTTTCCTCAATATATAATAAAAAAATGTAACCTATTAGGTTGGGGCAAGTATAATTAAGGTTTTGCTATTACGTTTAATTGCAAAACTGCAATTACTTTTGTACCAACCTAGTATACATTTCATATTATTCCCTTATAGAAAAAATTTCCTATGATTTTACGTTAAACACAAGAGCTCATATGAATTTTCCAGAAGGCCAAAGAAAAAAGTAGAGTTTATCTTTTCTCCTAAATCGTGCTGGGAAATGCTATCATTATTCTGGGTTCAAATTCCAGCTCGACCAGTTGGCAGTTCTGTGACCTTGGGTAAACTATTTAATCTCTATGGACCTCAGTTTACATATCTATTAAATAGAAATGGAAACTGTAGCTAACTCACAGAGTTTTTGAGAATTAAAAATTCAAATTTGAGTTAAATATGTCATTAATCAGTAAAGAACATAGAACAATACAAGGTAGTAAGTACTCAATAAATGTGAGTACATATTCTTGGGCCTACACCAACATCCTTAAAATAATCAGATACCTGATTCATGAAAAATAGTGAGTGAATTGTGAGCTATGAGGTCAACAAGGAAATTAATCTTTTAGCCATTTACTGTATACACAGCAGTCTTCATCGTGCCAAAAATATTGTCTAATATTAACTCTTAAAAATAAGCCCATTAAGTGTTTATAACTGCAACCACTAGAAAACTGCAAGCAGGCAAGAAAACCAACGATTCAGGAAAGTTAAGTAAAGTAATATGTCCACTATGGAAAAGCTAGAATCTAAACCCAAGGTCGTATAAATTAAAAGACTCAGATTTTCCCATGATACCACACAGCCACAGGAATAAGCATACATTCCATATTTTGGTTCTGTACAGTGAAGTAGAATGACTACAGCAGACTCTCATCTGACACAAGAACTGGGAATCTAAAATCAGATTTTAAGGCAAAATTAAGCACATACGAAGTGACCCTTGAATAATTTTTAAATTTATCTTTATATTTCTATCACTGAGTCCTTGAAAGCATTAAAGCTAAGAATGGATTCTTCTAGGTTTTTTTCATATTTTTTATTTTTTAAAAAAGCTTTGAGGGACAGGAAATATGGAGCCTGACAGGGCAAAAAGATAAACTTTGTAAGCCCTTATCTTTAGAATTGTTGCAGCTGAATCTGTACAAGTAGAATATGTGTGTGGTGCAGCTCCATAGTGGCTGCTGTCCCAGACAGCACTGTCTTGAGGAGTATGGTTACCCACTATGACCATGTAACCTCCCTGCCGTCTTCAAGCGGACAAAACAGCTGATCAAGATCAGGAACACAAAATAAAGGTACAATATTCAAATATTTCCTTTTCCTCAAAATAATTATCGAATTATTCACCTTCTTATCCTATGGGCATACTCCTTTTATACACCTTTATGTAAGAATAAATTTTGAAGCTCCAGGTAAATGTAACAGATTGAACACATATGTCTACCACCACTCTGACTCACAACTCCACCAATCACAACAATAGAGATTTATTTTTTAGGGCAAAAAAAGACAAAGAAGAGGAGGAAGAAACAGTTAATTTTGAAGGCTGGCGAGCATGTGAATCAGCAGACCAGGGGAAGGATGTCAGCAGTGGGGAAGCGCTTTTTTAAAAGTATTTGTACTGCAAGCCCCAGAAGGATCCAGGTTTGGGGAGCAATAGATACCTATGAAATATGGGGGGAAAGCAGAAAACAAGAAGAATGGCTAAAAGTCTCTATAACAAAACATTTAGATCCCCTCAGACTCTTTCTACCCCTCTATCTCTCAACACAGACTCCCTCTACATTGTCGTCCTGCCTAACCACCCCGCATACACAGTCACATACACACACCCAAGGTCATCTTCTTGGGTCAGAGTAACAAGGGCTCCAGGCTAGCCCTCCTTACTGGGATTCACATATGTTCAAAGGACATACCCAGCTTGCCCCAACAAGCTCTGGGTATATCATTCCATTTAACTGGATCTTTAATTTACCTCCATAATGCTTCCAGCACAGCAAACTCTCCTTCCCTACCATGTACAAGCAACTAGTTCTTGGTCACTCATTTTAGTCTTCTGTCTCACTTTGAAATTGTGTTTTGTTACTTGGTTTCTTGGATGAAACAATTTAATATCCCATCGCATTTGCATAATCAAATATTGTAAAACTAAACATTGATTCTTACAAACACTATTATACACCTCTAAAGGAAAGGTAGGTAGACTCTCTTTCACTTGTGGTGAAGGAAAGAACCTAGCCTTAGCCTAGCCTTTCCCTTTCAAAGAATGCCAATAGTTAATGTCTAACACTCAAAAACATTGAGTGTCATGGTGTATAGTAAAAGCAAAAGAAAATAAGAAAAGAAAAGAAATGAAACTCAGAATCAAATCAAGAAATGATGGTACAAGCTTGTTTTTTGGAAAGATTAAGGTAAAACTCAAGAGAAATAGCTCTAAACATTAGAAATTGTTGACTCTGGGAGGAAGGAATTGAGCTGAGTAGAAAGGGAGAAAGAGGACTACAGTAGATCATTGTGAATCTTATAGAACTATATAATTTTCAAAATTATCTATATGTAACCTTGAAAAAATAAGATTCCAACAAAAAATACATATGCAGGAATCTGTTTCCTCTCTTAGTTGTTAACTTCACATACTGTTTTGCGTTTACATCTCATCCTCTCCAAAAATGTGCAGTTACCACATAGCTAAGTCAAGTCAGGATGTTCGGATGATTAACTACAATGCACACTTTAAACAAGTCTGAGAAAATCCATATTTAAATACTATAAACTAGGAGATGACACATCAGTCTATGAAATCTTTCCCAAATGGATTTTTTCTCACAGAAAGATCCTCTAATATATCTAAAATGATTCAATTGATTTTTAAATGTGATTTACATACAGCTTTACAGCAATATATTCATTGAATACAGAAAAATAGGTCCACATTCAATCTGCAATTTCCATACTATCACACTCAGGATGATACAATTAGGTGAGATTGCCACCTTACAAAAACTTGAGGCAGGCACTGGTTATATTTCAATCAAAATATCCTTTTTGCAAATCTTTTAAAATGAAGTTATCCATCCATTATCATATCACTTTAAGCTTATGAGTTAAAATTGTACCTTGTGAATGATTCTCGCATGTTTAGAGTAGCTCTGAAATATGATTCACAAGCATTATTAGAAGTGTGATCAACCCCACTGAGAATCGCTGCAAATAAATGGCTTTAGTCAAGCGAACTGTTGAAACTTGGCATTCACTGTCAACATCTAGCGGTCTGTTTTCCCTTCTATCTATAAAGATTTGTTTTCACACATAATGCTTTGTTTGATAACTTCCCCAGCCCTATACATTCTAGAGTTGTTCAACTTAAATTTGTTTTTCATTAAATCACAGTGATTTGGGCCTCCTGTGTTTAACACATCGTAAGGTTTCAAATTATATTTTTTCCACTGCAAAGGAACACATGTCTAGAAGTTCATTAAATTCATTCACAAGATTTCCCATGTTTATTTTGATAGATTTATGGAGAAGTGTAAAACCATTGAAAAGCTTGGGCATATTTCATTGTGAACACCAAATTTCCACCATGAATGTGAACTCAATTGCACTATTGCACAGTGACTAGGATGCAGAAAGTTCTCAAAAATGGGGTCTTAAAACATTATCCTTCCTTCCCTTTTGAGAAGATGAATCATGTAATATTTAACCTAGTTTCCAGCCTTAGATAGTGACTGAGATAATTGGAGGAGCTAAAATTAAAATGTATTAGATAATGCCACACACTTAGAATGATGCCACATTCATTTCCATTATACCCATGGATCTATTCAGCGATGTTACAATTTTAAATTATTTTTACATCAGTTAATTCTTGAACTAAAAACAGAAATATTTTAATAGAGCACTTTTTTGTTATCTATCACATGGTTAAGACTGTACCTTAAATGTGTGTCTTTTTGTCTTCCTTTTAGAAAGATTTATCCAAGTGTACTAGAGTATACCATGCTGTAAGTTTAGGCTTATAAAATTAATCTTCTAAGCAGTGATGAAGATGAGTACCTCAACACTTAAATCAGGCAATGGTTCCAAATTTCCATTGTAAACTTCAAATTGTATTTTCCATATGTGATTCATTTTAAGCTAAAAGAAGATATCAAAATTTGACAATAACTTCCGCTCCTGAGAAAGCAGTGCAGTAAAACTGGTATGAGAGGAAATGCTAAAATGCCTCATCAGTCTCCCTCGAGTTTAAGGTTCTGGTGAGAAAATGGCATGTAAGAGTACTGAGAAAGACAGGAAATCCTACTTGGAATCAAGTTATCCTGTCTCAGATCAGCAGCCTTGGAGGCTGCAGCACTCCTCAGATGGGAAACAACTTCCCAGGCAACATTATTGAAACTATATACATACAGCTTCAGGAAAAGCTGAGAGTACAAGGACAATGTGTATAGCTGTATCTGACAGTCCATGAGCAACAGAACTTTTCCATAACCTCCTTTCCCACACTGAAGGCCTGCTCACCTCATAGTAGGAGAGTCCAGGAAAACCTAAAGGGCAAGGAAGGCAAAGGTGACTGTGAGGAAACACATTTACATAATCCCTCATGTTGATAGATCAAATGATAGAAATTATTTGAAAACATAGATAGATGCCCAAAAGGCATTTGATAAAATCCAACATCCATTCCTAATTAAAACGTGAAAATACTTTTAAAAAATGGAATAGCAGACACTTTCATTATAAAATATTCTTAATGGTGAGAGAGTAGAAAAATCCCTACTGAAAGAAAGATAGAAAAATCCATGGTGAGTGCTGAAAGTTTTAGCTAATTCAGAATAAGAAAATTAAATAAGTGGCAAGCATCTTTTGGAGGGTGTTTGCTAACATATATTAAAACTCTTAAAAATGTTCACAGTCTTTTACCAACTAATTCCATGTCTAGGACTTTACCCTCTGAGGTTAACAACCAGAGATGTGCACACTTGTAGGTGACTGTCACAGTGAAGAGTGGAACAAATGTAAACATTGAACAAAAGCAACCAGTAAAGAAATAAATATTTATACACATATGTTATGGTACAGCTATCTGTTAAAATACTGAGCAGTCATTTAAAATGTTACTCAAGATACATAAGTATTTGGGTAAATGATTGTTATATTCTAAGTCAAATAGGCTCAATAATAGTATGATTCTTATTTTGTTAAAAACATTCATATCCATTTATGTAGATACATGTAAAGCAATGTACCTTAAATTTTAACAGTAAATGGTAAAATTACAAGCACTTTTTTCTTCATACTTTTCTATATTTTCTAATTTTTATATAAAATAAACATGTATGCCTTGCAAATTCTAAAGGAAAGTAAACATTAAGGATCTGTGCCACGCCAGAGGTCTCTTTTCAGCAAGCCAAGTAGGGTTTGGTAAAGTTGACAATAGTAAGGTTCCCAATGACAGATACCAACTGACATACAGGCAAACATGAGAAGGTAGTATTGATGGCTCTATATCTATGTTTGGAAATTCTTAATAATGAAGGATAGGGACAACTGGAGCACATTCAAATATGAGATAATGGCTAGCCCATTTTATTAGCAAATGGACTTATCAGATGCCTATTAAAGAGGTCGTGACAGTTGTTCTCGTTTAACTTGACAATTTCCAAAATACAGTGTGTGGGATGGCCTGAGAGACTACACTATAGCACATGTACTGTCTGGCTGCCACCCCACAGTTTCTGAGCCTGCGTGGCTTGGACAAGATCTGTAAAGGACAAAACCTTTTAGAAGTATGTGAGATGCAGAGCAGTGATGGTGCCTGTGCACTCATCCATCTAGATGCAAGCTGTGGGAGAACTATCCTGAGAACCAAGCTCTAGACAGAGCTGCAAACGGGGACAGTCCACATGACCCCCTCTTTACAATTCACAAAGCAAAAGCAAGGAAGGCCATGCCAAACTGCACCATAAGCACACTGTGCATTAGGACTCTGCAGATTTTATGCATTACCTAGTGAAAGAAGGTGAAGACACTTCCAGTAAACGCATCTGTTGGTACACAGAAAACAACAGTCATGATAAAGATGTGAGAGAGCTCATGCTGCTAGACAAGACAGTGGAGTCTGAGAAGAAACCTAAGAAAGAGGTTTAAACAAAAGGTGGATATTGACCCCAAATATCTCTTGCCCAGAAAAGAGAAGTTGCTGACAAATTAATAAGGGTCTTAAAAATTAAGACAAATTATTGGCTAAGGAAAAAATAAATACATACTGTATAAAACTCTTTAGTCCTGGTTCATCATTTGTTCATGGCCCACATAATTTTAAGAATTGAATTCAAATTCTTCAGATTAAAAAAGCTGGGACAAAGATGCGAATAGGTTTTCAAACAAATAAGTTATATTTGTGAGTTACTACAAATAATGTGATCACATTTTCATTTTTGCACACAATTATCAAAAGCAAGTTATCTAGATATTTATCTGATACTCTTCCATCCGTTAAATGTCCCTGATCTATGCATCTAAAATCAGTTTTAGATTTATGTAGTTCAGGGTTTCTCAGCCTCTGCACTATTGGCATTTGCTGGGATGATTCTTTGTTGTTGGGGCCTGTCCTGTGCATCGTGTTTGTGAGCAGCATCCCTGGCCCCTACTCACTAGATACCATTGGCAGTCTCCTTCTCTACAATTGTGACAACAAAACTGTCCCCAAGGAGGGCAAAATTCCCCCTCCCCTACTTGAGAACCACATATAGGTGGCATTTTGACCACTGAATGGGGTATTTCAAGGTTTGCATATTACAGTTTTGGGGACTTTATAAGCCTCAGACAGTGAGTTGCTTAGAATTGAATTTAAGGTGAATAACAATATGCTTCTTAGTTGTCTGCTGTGATTTAACCTAATTTAAATAAAATTTTAAATTTACCAGAGGGTGTATTGAAGAGCAAATCTTTTATCATAAAAATAAGACCAGCTCATAAATTTTACAGAAAGTTTCAGTCATTTCTTTGTGCTCCCACGGTTGGCAAAAAGAAGTAGGAATACGCTAGAAGGCAAAAGTACAAAAGTATAGAATCTGGTTACCAACACAAACCACTCCATAATTAGCAGATTTAGATTATGTTAGAATGAGACTATGTACATATTATCAATGGAGTCAACATTGGATGCGCACAAGAATGCTCTCCTTGGAGAAAACAATAATTAAGTGTGACTTAAGGGGCTTCTGCCACAACTAAAGTCAGTCTATGGAAATGTGTTTATATCTTTCTTCTCTGCTCTAATCTCCACCTCTGTCTCAAAACAAAATAAAAAACTATAGCTTCTCAGTCCTAACAGAGTAATACATTTAAGACACTGAACCCTTTTGAGATTTCTATGAGGATAACCCTTGCATTATAAAGAAATCAAGCATTAAGCAGTGATGCGATAAAGTTAGTCTAGAACAGATAGATTCGAAAGCAGGAAGCTCACTTGTAAAAATTTATTTCTTTACAAATCAAATTCCCTTGTTTTTCATAGTCTGAATAGCCAGTGCTCACCTATCCAGGAACTAAATAAACTAAAAAGTTTATTATAATATTATGAATTATTTATTACTATTAATTCTTGTTGACTTAGAGGAACTTTTCATTATCTTTACTTCAGATACTTTGTGAATTTTTTCTTTCCTTCTTCCTAAGCCCCAAATTCTCAGGCTCAACCCTGCACTCTTCTTTCTTCACATTTTGTCTCTCAGAAAGTGAAGACACACTGACAGTAATAGTAAACGATATTTTTTATAGAATTCTTCCTAAATTCAAAGTGCTGGACCAGGTGCCATGATGTAGGTGATGACTAAATAACAGGGTTCCTTCTGCCCTTGATAAACCTAGAATATAGTGGTAGACACAGAGCATGAAGTCACAGAATGGTAAGAGCCCACGTGCCGCTGTAGGAAAGCTTTCTATGATTTCTTCAGGCAAAGCAAGCAGCTACTCCCACCTCTGAGCACCAATACTCCAATTATCAGGCAGCTTAGCCTATGTGGGATCAGGTATGTGTGCTCTGGAGTCAGACTACCTGGGTTCAGAACCTAGCTCCATCACTTACTATGGGAGTGGCTTGGGCAAATAATGTAACTGTACGTAGGGTTCCAAGTCTCTTAAGCCAAACCATATTAAACTGCTATCCTACACCTGCTTTGACCTATATCAAAGGCAATGGCAATTTCACATGGTTCAATCTAATATAATTTGGGCATAGTAGTCATACCAACCTTCACGAGATTACTGGAAGGATCAAATGAATGAATGCAACCAAAGCACTTAGAACAAAACAAGCACATAGTAAACATGCAATACACATTTATTGTAACAATTTTTTATAATTATTTTCCCTCCATAGATTTGAACTTTTTGATTGCAAAGACCCTTTCTCACTTACATCTGAGTTTACCTCTATTCTAATTTCAACATCTAGAACAGTACAAGATATATACTATGTGACAGTTAATATTGAGTGTCAACTTGATTGGATTGAAGGATGCCAGACCCACTCTAAATCTGGGTGGGCATCATGTAATCAGCTGCCAGCACAACTAGAATATAAAGCAGGCAGAAAAATGTGAAAAGACTAGACTGGCCTAGCCTCCCAGCCTACATCTTTCTCCCGTGCTGGACCCTTCCTGCCCTCAAACATTGGACTCCAAGTTTTTAGTGTCAGAGACTAAGAACTGGCTAAGACTGAGAGACTTGGACTGGCTCTCCTTGCTCCTCAGCTTACAGACGGCCTAGTATGGGACCTTGTGATTGTGTGAGTAAATATTTAATAAACTCCCCTAATATATATATTATATATATATAATC
>NW_016803192.1:1650834-1667120 GCF_001698545.2 Rhinopithecus bieti
ACATGGGTTTGAACTGCACAGGTCCACTTATATAAGGATGTTTTTCAATTAAAAGTTACACAGAGTGCACCTGCCTCCCACCTCTGCCACCCCTGAGACAGTAAGACCAGTTCCTCCCCTCCCTCCTCAGCCTACTCAATATGAAGACAACAAGGATGAAAAGCTTTATGATAATCCACTACTATTTAATGAACAGTAAATATACTTTCTCTTAAAATTTCTTAATAGCATGTGCTCTTCTCTAGCTTATTTTAAGAATAGAGTATATTATACATATGACATGTAAAATATGTGTTAATCAACTGTTTATATTATCAGTAAGGCTTCTGGTCAACAGTAGGCTATTACTTAAATTTTGGGGGGAATCAAACGTTATAAGATTTTTGACTCTGCAAGGGTTCAGTGCCCTTGGCCCCAGTGTTGTTTATAGTTTCGATATGTATACATATATATGTAAATATATATTTCTATATGTCTATCTATACATGGATAAATAGGTAGATAGATAGCTAGATCTCCTATTGGTTCTATTCCCCTGGATAACCCTGACTGAACTGACCTCCTCCTCCTCCAGGGGTTAGACATGGTTTGTTCTCAGCAATGCTTTATTTGTGCCATATTGATTTGAAAGAGCTTAAGCCAACATTTTTTAAATGTTAGATTTCACATCAAAAAGTAAATTTTTCCAGTTTCCTTTGAAAACACTGGATGCCTAGAAACATCTTGGTGTATGGGGTTGGGTTCTGCTCCCTTTAGAGCGAACTAGTCCTCATTTGTCCATCCTCATCCTCATCATGTTTTCTTTTATCCCACTAGCCTCCTTCTTTCATTAAAGCTACCCACTTGAACCCTATAATCTATCAGTTTTTGTTTTTTGTTTTTTGTGTGTGGGGGGGGGAGGGGTGTAGAATACAAGGATACATCTAAAAATCATACCACCAGCTCAGAGACAAGCAAGGTTAGTTGCATGAACTGTTGGCCTGTGGGCTAGACTCATACTCCATGAAAGCTGGGCCCAGTTCTGTTCAATTTTTGTACTAGTCACATCCCAGCAGGAGCTCAATGAGGAGTTGGCTGATTTGTGCCCCCTGCTTTCCAGCCCCTTCATTAGTCATTAGCAGAGCCAAAGGAATATGCACAGGGAAAAGACATAAACTATTCATTTTTATAATCGTTAGCAGTTCCTGCAACAGATTCAATGGGAGCATGAATTGAAAAATCTTGGCTAAGAGGGCAATTAGGGATTCTGTGGGGCTTTTCCTTTTAAATTTCTTCCAGCTCACCTACATACAGACAGTGCTAAAAATTTATCATTAGTAGGAGATGCTTTTAAAGTTAATATTCTGGTAGAGAGGAAAGACTGTTAATGAGTTATCCATATGATTATGAAACGACCTGAAAATAACAGCAAACTGTTCTGAAGTGTGGTGATCACAGACTTGAGTGACAGAAGCAGCAGCAGCTGGTTTTCATACTATGACAGATCTAATTTGAGAAATAAGCTCAGTGAAAGAGGATATTATTTACTCATCCTAGTCCTTTTCTGTTTTCAGGAATCACAGAACATAGCAACGAATTCTGAATTTACTGCCACGGCCACTACTAAGCTATATGATCACTTGTATAAATATTAGATAAAGGTGCCCTCTCTGGGCAAAGGAGATTGTACAAGGTGCCTGTCTGTAGGAGAGAAAACCCCAATCCTCTGATTAGATAGAGCCCCTGGTCAGGGCACAGGGTTTGGTGAGCAGAGCACAGGCTGAATTTCAGTGCCAATCTTTCCATTTAGATGCTTCTATGTGAGTATGCAACACCAAACTTCACAACTGGATTCAGAAGTCCTACCAGGGGATAAAGCATTTTAGTTTCTAATCTACAAATAAGAAGCAGAAGGAAAAAAAGGAAAGAGCAAAGTAAGTTCTCTAGATAGGTAGCTGCTAGACATTATATGACAGAACCAGACACTAAAATAATTTATTCATCTGTTTATTCAATGATCAACGATTGAGCAACTAATACGTGCTAATTAATGAGGATTCAAAGGTGTCTCAGACTCAATCCTTCAAGATGCCAAGGAAAAGGATATGGCAACAAGAGCTTGACAGGAGTAATGACTTCAGAAAAACATTTGGAAAATTGGATTACTGACAGGCAGGAAGGCTGCTGAAGTTTAGGCTCCTGATGCTTGTTTTCTATACTTAATACATAAAGGAATTTCTGAAGGCTCTGCCTGTGCATGTGTCACTTAGAAGGTGCAATACTGAAAAATGGGAATTAAAACCAATATTTTGCCTTTGCAGTCACCTATTTCCTTAGAATGCCCACAGAGAAGACAGCTAATTTAAAAAGAGGTTGGCACTGAAGTACAGGATTACAAGATGAAAAACGTGCCCTAGAATCCGTGCAACTGGCTCCATTAGTAAACAGGAAAGATTCATTTCTTCTTGTTGCAACACAGCAAACCAGATAGAGAAGGTTTGAGTTTAATACATAAATGCAAGGGGAAATAGTTAGAAAGTATTTTAAGGGTTCAGTCCCAAATTTTTAGTTACTGTGTAATCCCAATAGCCAGAAATTGGCTTATTTTAAAAATCTCCAGATTCCAAGTGGCAACTATCCCAAATGAAATTCCATCCTCTCTTTCAAAGTTTAATCCTGTCAGGATTAGAAGGGGCTATTAATAACAATAGATAATGATCATTTAGCCATATGTCAGGCGTTCTTCTAGTTGTGTTACTTTATTAACCCACTTAACCCTTATATTATCTTCTTTTTCCTGGTAGGGAACATCGGGTACACCAACTTCAAGTACTTTGCCTAGGAACACAGAGATAACTAGTGTTATGGGTGATGCTGGGATTTGAATGAAGGCCCTCGGGCTCCAGAATCTGGGCTGTCAACCACAACATTTTACTGCCTCTATAATCATCATCATCTTTCTATTATAATTACCATATTTAATTACAAGTATTAGCTTGGATGCCCCACTCTTCCATGGCATTATGTGCTCCTTGAGGACAAAGACTTTTCCATCGCTAGCACCAGGCCTGCTGCATATGAAGCATCCAACAAATATTTGCAAAATAAATGAATAAATTATGCTTACGGTTCTGTCTTAAACTATGTGCAGCCCTTACCAAAAGGCTTACCACATATACCATAGGAAACAGGCAAAATTAAGTGAAATGTAGAAGTTGAGAGAAAAGAAAACACTAAGTAGACAAAAACAGGTAGTTGAAGAGTCTTGTGAAATTGACCAAGGTATCTAAGAAGGATCATTACTGGGCTCACACTGTACATCCAAGCAGCACAAGGCTGACAACGGAGAAGGGGCAAAATCTCTTACATGGATATGCCAAAGCCACATGGAAGAGGGGAAGAAAGACAAGTGACAAAATATTCTGACCGCCCTGGCTGGGATAACTGGCTAACCATAAGCAGAATGGATGACTTCCTTATACCACATACAAAAATCAATTCAAGATGGATTAAAGACTTAAATGCAAAACCTAAAACTATTAAAAACAAACAAACAAACAAAAAAAAAAAAACCTTGAAGAAAACTAGGAAATACCATTCTAGGTATAGGCCCTGACAAAAACTTTATGATGAAGACACTAAAACCTATTGCAACAAATACGAAAATTGACAAATGGGACCTAATTAAACCAAAGAACTTCTGCACAACAAAAGAAACTAACAACAAAGTAAATAGACAAGCTACAGGATAGGAGAAAATATTCGCAAACTACGCATCTGACAAACGTCTACTATCCAGAATGAATAAGGAACTTTAAAAAATTAACAAGCAAAAGACAAAACAAACCCATTAAAAAGTGGACAAAGGACATGAACAGACACTTTTCAAAAGAAGACATACATGTGGCCAACAGGCATATGAAAAATGCTCATTACTAATCATTCTAGAAATGCACATCAAAATACAATGAGATACCATTTCACTGTGGCTACTATTAAAAAGTCAAAAAATAACAGATGCTAGCAAGCTTGCAGAGAAGAGGAAATGATTACACACTGCTGGTAGGAATGCAAATTAGTTCAGCCACTTTGGAAATCAGTTTGGTGATTTATCAAAGAATGTAAAACAGAACTACCATTCAACCCAGCAACCTCGTTATTGGGTATCTACCCAAAGGAATATAAATCATTCTACCATAAAAACACATGCACGTGTATGTTCATTTCAACAGTATTCACACTAGTAAAGACAATGAATCACCCAAATGCCCATCAGTGGTAGACGAGATAAAGAAAATGTGGTACATATATACCATGGAATATTATATAGTCATAAAAAAGAATGATCATGTCCTTTGCAGCAACATGGATGGAGCTGGACGCCATTACACTAAGTGAACACAGAAAGAGAAAACCAAACACTGCATGTTCTCATTTAAAAGGGGGAGCTAAACACTGAGTACACATAGACATAGAAAAGGGAACAATAGACAACAAGGCCTACTTGAGGGTGGAGTGTGGGAAGAGAGTGAAGATTTGAAAAATCACCTGTTGGGTACTCTGCTTATTACCTGGGTGATGAAATCATCTATATACCAAACCTCTGCAACATTCATTTTATCTATAAAACCAATCTGCACATTTACTCCTGAAACTGCAATAAACGTGAAAAAATATATTCTGACCACCCTGCAATGCGATCCCAACTAAGGAACATCTCCCTCTTGCAGGTTGTTGGGGATGATCAGAAGATACCCCCAAGGATCTAATTCTACAAGAGCAGGGGTTTTGCAGATGGACAGGGGTTGGGCAGAGAGAACAGGTGGGGAGGGTGGGGACAGGGAGAATGAATACCAGCCTTTATGGGGCATGGCCTGTAAATTAATGTGGCTGAAACACTGAAAATAGAATAGAAAAGTTAACCACAGCACCCTGAACAAAAGAACCCAGAGAAACAATTCAGAGAGTACAGAGAACACAATCAAAACCAGTTAGTACAATCAAAACACAATCACAAGCTGCCTATGCGGATGCACTTTTTTTTTCCTGTTTTACTCTTATCAAATATAAAAATCTATCCAAAACCGGCTTTTGTTCTTTGCTGCTTGAAGAGGGGTTAGATTATGATTTTAAAGCTTGATAAGGAATTAAAATGCAGAAAATGAGACATCATCTCCCAAAGAAACAAAGGAAAGAAATGCAATGTCTTCTCTGTGAAAAACCAAGCAAGACATGCCACGAGGCTAATAAAACCAAATTCAAATCATCATGGTCCCACCTACCAACTCTTCCATTCCTTAATACCAGACCTAAGTACCATAATGCCTCCAAAGTTCCACTGGAAGATAACAGAACAGAAACTAATAGCAGCATTCAGCTATGACCTTCTGGTTGAAGACCTGCTCAATACTGCAGTAAGCTCAGCCTTTGACCAGTGTTTATACAGCCTTTCTTGCCATCAAACAATTCCCCGCCAAAAAAATAGCCAGTGTGATTCTTCTTAAATCCGTTTATGACATACTTCTTTAAATATTCCCATTTATAATAAAATCCTTATCTCACATCTAATTTACAAACAAAAAAAACTGTAACAATTACATAAAACTATTTGAATCAGCATGACTAACACCTTTTTTCATTAGATTTACATGAGAAACATATGTGATAACATGGAATTTGAGTAATAGTTCATCTTTGCTAACCCATCAGGCCATATGGAAACTGGCTCCTGCTTATCTCACTCCTCATTTTATATGACTTACTGTCCTCTAGCCTACAGGCCTCCTTCCTATAATCTAAGCACCTTAAAAATTGTATACCAGGTGCTTCTCCACTCTGAAATACCATCTCCCCAGATAGATTCCTCACACTTTTCTTCTCAGCATTCAAATTTCACTTCCCCAAGAGTCCTCCCTGGCCGTTCACTCCCTCTGTTAGCACATCACCCTATTTCATGTTCTATTTCATATTTCATTTTCATTAAATTGTCTTAATCTCTGATTTGTTTATTTCTGTATCATTACCCTAGGAGGTGCCAGGCAAGAAATACATTATTACAAACAAATCTTGCAAACTGAAGTTCACTTAATAAAAGGACTATTTACAAAAATGGGGAGAAACCATAGGGATGGTGCAGTAAACAGGGCCCAGGAACAGTGAGGGACATTAGCACCCTTAAGCCTAGAGGGGTAAGGGGAAAAGCAGATGCTGGCACATGAAGAAGAAAAGGAATGTGTATTTCAAAGACCACCTGGCAGGCTCTGTGACCTTCAGGAACTAATTTAGGCAATTGACAGAGACCCCAAAGAAAGGCAGCTGGAGAATTAATTCCCCAAAGTCTGTGCTCCCTTGCCTTCTGATCTCCAGCAGCAGCTATCCACTGGCCAACCCCAGCAAGAAGCAGACAGTAAGCAATCCGTTGACGAAGGCCAGAGGTTGGTAAGCCTTTTCTTTAAAAGGCCAGATAGCAGGCCGGGTGCAGTGACTCATGCCTGTAATTCCAGCACTTTGGGAAGCCAAGGCAGGTGAATCACAAGGCCAGGAGTTCCGGACCAGCCTGGCCGACATGCTGAAACTCCATCTCTACTAAAATACAAAAAACGAGCTGGGCATAGTGGCGGGCACCTGTAATCCCAGTTACTCAGGAGACTGAGGCAGGAGAATCGCTTGAACCTGGGAGGCGGAGGTTGCAGTGAGCCAAGATCGTGCCACTGCACTCCAGTCCAGGTGAGCGACAGAGTGAGACTCCGTCTCGGAAAAAAAAAAACACTAGGCCCGATGGTAAATGTTTCATGCTTCTGAAGCTATAGCATCTTTTTAGCAGGTACTTGGTCCAGCTGTTTTAGGGCAGAAAGCAACAGGAAGAGCAGTAAACAAAAGGATGTGGTGGGGTGCCAATAAGACTTTATTTATGGACACTGAATTTTGAGTTGTACATAATTTTCACATTTCACAGAATATTCTTTTGATTTTTTTTCATCCATTTTAAACTACAAAGATCATTCTTAGCTTGTGGGTCATATAAAAAAACAGGCATAGATTTGGCCCATGGTGTGCGGTGGGGGGAGTCTGGAATATACTAAGTGCTCAATAAAAATTTGTTGAATGACGCATCACATGAGTTTTCTGTTGATTATTTCTTTATTTGGTCAACATCATTGTAACCAGCCCTTGAAGCCTCATAAAGTCACATTCCCTGAGAACATTTCTGGGGCACTGTCATGTGGCACTTCAGATTTACAATACAACCAAACAAATCATGCAGTCGACCTGGAGTCTTCAAATGATGTAAAGGTCGGAGGGTGTGCAGGAATCTTCATATGTTACTCATCAGGGGCCCAAGGCACTTCATCCAACATCTGATTCCAGTAAGAACTGATACAAAAGGAGGGGAGAGAATATTTTCCTTTTCCTTAAGCTGAACGCAGCTCTAAGACTGAGCCTGAGGGACTCTGTATGCTTGACTATTGATTCACCTTCTAATCAAAATGGATAAATGCGCCCACTCGGGCTGCAGCTAGAAAAAGAATGATGAACGCAGGTGGGGCACTCCTAGACAAGTTTAGGCCTTTCTGCTTTTAACTTAAGAGCAGCGCTGGTCCTGGGCAGATGGGTGCTTCCAGAGGCTGGGCAAAAGCTACTGTTATTTTGTACCACCCTAAAACACTCAGGGTAAACCCCAGATCCATAGTGATATTTCCACTTTTTAGAGCAACTCACTATCCGAATAAACAGTAAGAACACGCCTCCTGAATGAAAAAGAGAAAAAAAAGACATGCCTTGACTTACACCATATTAAACACTAAAAATTTTTAATAGTAACAATAATAGCAAACAATTTTATAATACATGCCACGTACTGTTCTTAGAGCTATGTGTGTATATATATCACACATATCAAAATATATAAGCACATATACATTAACATACATCAAAATATATATACATGTATACACACAAGAACATAAAAAATATATACATATCAAAATATACAAATATACACACACATAAAAATATATACACATGCATATAAAAATTCATTTTATTCTCCCATCAAGATTATGAGGTAGGAACTGTTATTATTCCCATTTTACAAACTGTGAAACTGAGCCACTGAGTGGTAAGTAAATTTCCAAGGGTATTCAGGCAAGCAAGCCAGCATCTGAACCCAGGGAGCCTGGTTCTTAGCACCTACACTATTCTATCCATTTCTACACTAATTAGTCTATTAAATATCTGCCCAACAGATGCATGTAGTTCAAAGTTGACAAGGAAATTATAACATGCATGAATTCAAGCATGTATAGTCAAGATTCAACACAACAGATAAACTGAGAGCTAAGCTAAGAGATTATACATCATGTCATTGCAGAATGACCTTCATCACTGAATGCAATTCAGCAAATGTTTATTCAGTGTCTACTTTGCATCCCCAAAGAATGTGAGGTACCTCTGAGAACACAAGCAGAATATAACAAGGGTTCAGTTATAAGAGTAACACATGTGAAACAAGTAGAGAACACATCACCAAAAGGTCATCAAAAGGCAAGTACTTGTCTATATTTCCTTTTTGATGACTTAACTCTCCTTAGTACCAGGTAGGTACCAAAGAACTTTACTAGTAAAAGTTTGGATAAAATGGTTCCCGCATAGGATAATCAAGACATGTACAATTAAAACCCACATGGTTACCTATGAAATATTTCTCACGTGTGCATTTTAGTTAAGTTCAGTGACTTGTTTGGTGATTAGCTGCTAGAAAACCAAGGGGGGAAAAAATGGTTGAAACCAATGTTTTGGAGTTATATATCTCAGTAGGACCAAAATGAATGAAGAACTGCCCTTATTCCATAGTAACCCACGTTAATTAATTCAACTCACAGACATTTAATTGCATCCTCAGCCTCCTCTAAAAAGTCATAGAAGTGTTTCTGAGAAAATCAACTGAAGGAGAGAGTTTTAAATGACGGCAGAGAAATGAAAAAGTATTTCTCTCTCACTCTGTCCCACTGGGCATTGGCAGGTGGGGATAATGCAGAGGAGCACTAAAGGAAACTGTCTCCTCGGGATGCAGAGAGCGAGAGGTGTTCAGTATTAGGCTTATTTACTCCTTGGATCTCAAGAGGGCTTCATGTTTACATCTAGTGGGCCCTGACCATTCAAGTGGGTCCATGCGGAGCCCTCTGAACCAGAAAGCCTCTAATAGCCTTCTCCAGACTGCCCTCAAGTTCCTTAGCTTTTTATGACAACATTGGCCAGAATTACACCATTGCCCTGTAGAGATGAAAACTTGAGTAATGGAATTCTAAATTAAACAAGCAATGTGTTTCTACTTCATACTCACCCGCCCATCTACCTGTCCACCCATCCTTTCCTTTCTAATTTATATAAAATTGGCTCCAGCTCCTTTTACCCTGCCCTCGAGAAAGTTCAGTATTCTCCAGAAATTGTCTTCAAACACTAGGGGATTTTTGTCTCAAAGTCACTATGGGTCCGTGTGACTTACTCCACATCTCACACAAGACTTACCTTGTGCAGCACTGATCTCGCCTCTCTGTCACCCCTGTCTGGGAATTCAGCCACTGTTTACCCCAACCATGCACTGGGGTGTGTGCCAGGCTTTACTAATAGCTTTAAAAAACAGCCACACACATAAAAGTTCGAGCATTAGACTTCTTCACACTGTATTAGTCAGGATTCTCCAGAGAATCAAAACCAATAGAGGGTGTGTGTGTGTGGAAATTTATTATAAGAATTAGTTCAAGCAGTTATGAAGGCAGAGAAGTCCCACAATCTGCTGTCTGTACGATGGCAAAACAGAAAACCTGATGGTGTAATTCAATCCAAATCCAAAGGCCCAAGAACTTGGGAGCCATTAGTGTAATCCTGATCTGAGTCTGAAAGCCTAGGAACAAGGAGGTGAAGTCTGTAAGTCCTGACCTAAGTCTGAAAGTCTAGGAAAAAGGAGGTCATGTCTGACAGCAGAAGATGAATGTCTTAGTCCAAGCAGTGAGCAAATTCACCCTTCCTCTGCCTTTTTGTTTTATTCAGGACCTCAATGAATTGGATGATACCCACCCCCACTGGAGAAAGCCACATGTCTCCACTCAGTTCACCAATTTGAATGCTGATCTCTTCCAGAAACACCCTTATAGACATACCCAGAAATGTTTTACCAGCTATCTGGGCATTCCTTAGTCCAGTGAAGTTGACATAAAATTAACCATTACACTGTCCAGGCACAATGGCTCATGCTTATAATCCCAGCAGTCTGGGAGGCTGAGGTGGGTGGATCACCTGAAGTCAGGAGTTCCAGAGCCACCTGATCAACATGGCTAAACCCTGTCTCTATTAAAAATATAAAACTTAGCAGGGCATGGTGACATGTGCCTATAGTCCCAGCTACTCAGGAGGCTGAGGCAGGATAATCGTTTGAATCCAGGAGGTGGAGGCTGCAGTGAGTTGAGATTATGCCACTGTACTCTAGCCTGGGTGACAGAGGAGGACTCTATCTCAAAAAAAAAATAAATAAATTAACCATCACAAACTCACCCTTTTTCAATCTGGCACTTACATGCATCTCCATAAGATATACTTAATCTCCAAAGAAAGATAATAACAACATCATAATTTCTCTTACTCTGCATACAACCAAAACTGCCAACTAAGCTCTTTCCCAGAAGAGGAGGTAAGGTCATTGAGTGATGTTTACTCTTGTTCTGATATTTTATAACTTAAATACTATGATATAAAATTGATAATACTTAAATACTGATGTAAAGTCAACATGTGTTACATGATAAGGGAATAAGACAGGAAAGGAAACAAGGATATTTGCATAATATAATTATATATACACACATAATTATATATATATTCATAACAAAATAAGGAAGAAATACTAATTGCAATTATAGTCCTTATTTCTGTAACTGATCATTCGGTCATAGTTGGTATTTATAACTACTTTCTTATATTACCCATTCTGTATTATCTTTGCCTTCAGCAGGCACCTCTCATCTAGTCATGGTTCTTTACCTGGTGGGTGACCCAAACCTTCATTACTGAAGGGTCTGGGCCATCAGTAGTTCTGCCTAGATTAAGGTGCTGTGGTTTTCCATTATATTAATCACAAGGCATGGTAATTCTAAGAGACATTCTAAGGGATCTCTATATTCCAGACATCCTCTTCCTCACCAATATTGTAGAGTTGCAGTCTGATTTCTTCTTGATCGCTAGAATCACTCACCCCCACCAGCATAGTAACTCCCTTCTTTGCCTGTTGACTTAAATGCATGAAGAAGCCAAAGTGGCTAACAGCAGTCTTAAATTTCAGTTCAATGGAATCACTGTTGTGCTTCGTAGCAGAAGCATTCCTCCTTTTAGAACTAAGACCTCCAGGCCAGCAGAGCATCAGGTCTCAAGAATAGGAAGCAAAAATTTTGCTAGTGGTTCACCAGGGGTAATATTGAGCGGTACCACTCCCATTTCCACCCCTTAATTCTTGGACTTTGATCCTGGCTATGGGAGAAACAGCACCATATATTGGACACGATTCAGAGCATACATAGTCTACAGAATCTTGCCCCAGCCCTGCAAGGTATTGCCACCTTGCTGGCTGCCACTGAATATAACTTAAAATGTTTCTTAGCCAATCTAACACTAGGAATTTCTCCATGGCTACCTCCATTTGTAGACATCATCATCCCCCCATGTTGTCTGACTCATTCACTTTCTTCTTCCCATTCTTCTCTTTCACCTTCTCTCTTTCAGGCACCTCTCCCACAGCCATTCTTGCTCATTGGGTATACAAATATATTTAGCTATTTGTTTAATATTTTTCTCATAAACATTGACTTCACCTATCCCTGAATATTCTCCTAAACAAAAACAGTTTTATCACTAGAAAAAACTTTAGTACCAGCTATCAAAATAATGATTTTTAAATCCCCTCCAAATAAATTAATATCACACCCATATAGATCTATATAAGCATTTACCTTATTTTTTAAAAGATGTATAATTGTTTTAACAATAAAGCACATTAGCATTAATATAGTTTAACATACAAATAAATGTGCCACAGTCATTTTTATACTTAAAATATACTTCTTCTTAACAGGATAAGGCTCAGCTATTTTAAAGGAAAATTAAATAGTTGAAGTTCCATATTAAGAGGAATCTACTACTCACACTAGTTATACAAAATCCACCTGTATAATTATTTATTGTTTTGGAAAGAAGTTTTCTGCTGCTAAGCTCAGGCCTGAATCCTAGAACAAGTTTCCTTCTGTGGGTGTGCTGTCTCTGTGGATATCCTGAAATAGCATCCACTTTGCCCTGGCTCTCCTCCTGGGCCTCTGATGGCAGGGGCCCCTTCTAAGCCCTAAGACTATGGCAAGTCCTCCCCATCAACCATGCAGTCAGATTAATGACCCCCTTTGTGGCTTTGTAAACGTACGACACAGCTTTAACCACACCAGGATATACCCTAAGAGTGAAAGATATCTTCCCACCCAGAGGATCACATCACCTTCCCTTCACCCAGAAAAAGGCCCCTTCCTCATCAGGCTTTGCCCTCATCTCTCAGCTGGTTTTCCATTCATCTGGCTGAATCTTGAGTTCTGCACTGGGGTTACAGACATTATGACAATTCTGGCTCACAAGAAACAAGAAAACAAGTGAATATTCTTATTGAGGAACACAGATAAATACGCATTAGATAATTGTGACTCAAATAATAAAGCACCTCTACATTTGTTTGTTGAATTTTGTTTTGCTTTTGCTAAGTATTTGCAACAGACAAATAATCTTCATTTAATTATAATACAGTGACCTTGTTTTCAGAAGCACATGGCGCACCATGCAAATCAATAAATAAGAATTAGCCATATCCAAAGTGTTGCAAGTGTTTCCCCTGACAGAGCAGGAGTGCAGGGAGAACATCCAACGTGGAGGCAATAATCATGGCACGACAGCTGGACTCAGAAGCCAAGAAGAGTAGAACATTTATAAAATAACTTTTAACCAGCCCCATGCATGGGCTCAAGTTTAGGTTCATAATCATAAATCCAAAATGGAATATGATCATGAACTCACTCTGCTATGCCTACCTAAGATGTGACATGACCTATTTCCAATTTACAGGGGGAGCCAGCATCTGACATGTTCTAGATATTTTATCACAGAGACTCAAACTAAGCATGCCAACTGACTTTTTGTATACAACATCCTAAGAGTTCGGAGATTTGGCATGGGGAATTTTGCTTTTCACCATAGGAAACACAGTTCACTTACAAGAGAAAACCATCTATTAACAGCCCTGAGTCTTGATTATCAGTTGAACACACACCAAAAAACATCTAAACAAGATGCTAAACATATCTATGCAGATGGTCTCATTCAGTCCACAAGTCTCAAGAGAGAAAACTCTAACCCATTGATGGAGATTGCATCTCCCACAAAGTGATGGAGACATGACACTGAATGCAATTGATCTTTTAAAAAGAGTAGCATTGATATGTGTATGAGAAGTAATTTTAAGAAAATTGAGTTAGGGGATGGTTGCAAACTATAATGGGAATGCTGAAAGGAGATTTTGAAATAAACAGAATTCTATAGCCTTTTATTGAAAAAAAAATCCACAGTAGTCTTGATTTGTGTAAGCACAAAATATTCAGTATCATTTTTAAAAATGCAGTCCTTCCCAAGCAAGATTCTTACTGACCTCAATGGAGCTTCTACAGGTGAAACAACTCCAGGGATGTTTCCATGTAGGATTTAAACACACTAATGGAAAGATCATTAAGCCTTTAAAAATTCTCTCTGATTGTATGACCAACACAGTGTCCACTGCAATTATCTTTTTCAGGTGTCACTGTTATGGGAGATGCTAGGAAAGTTTCTTTTAAATCATTTATAACATTTCATATCTGTATTACATCAAAATCTTTCATTTTAAGACCGTACTAAAAACTGTTCCAAAATGGTGAAAATTATGTTCTGAAATATAAAACTTTGTTGGCAAAATTAAAAAAAGGTTCTTGGCAAATATGTGAACAATTAAAACACATTTCCAGTAAATGTCTTGTTTATGCACAAACAAGGACTACTTTTTACAGTAATGAATATTTTCCACAGAGTTCTGAATCTGTAAAGTTTGCCACGTGGGACTAGAAGAGAATTTGGCAGGGCTGCTCACTGATTTCTCTCAAGTGTTTACAAATGGCTTCCCATGTTCGATCAGCAGCTTTCTCCTACATTAACAGGAATTCCAGTAGGAATGATCTGGGGAGAGGAAACAATGCTGTCACATGATTACAGAGTTTTGGTTTTTGGAAGTAATGCTACCTCCAAGGAACCATACAGCTATCCAAGCAGGGAACATTAGCTTTCTTTCCTGTTTTCTCAAATCTTCACACTTGGCTACCTCTTTCTTTCAGCTGCATGGGGTTGGCTAACATAAGGTCAACAACAGAGAATTTTTCTAGAAGAATCTTGGCATAGTTATGTTAAAAAATAAAAAAAAAAAAAGCACAATAAGCCTTCCAAATCAATGGAGAAAGAATAAAATTTCAAACATTATTGCCTGAAAATTTGCCAATTTGGAAAAAAGAAAATAAAATTAAAGTCTCACCTTACTCCATACACCCAAATAAATTTCAAAGATACTGAAAAAATAATTTATAAATGATAGACCATAGGCAAATATTTAACTTATTAGTGACAAGGATTTTCTCAGACAAATGCAAAGGAAAAGTCAGGAAGAAAAAAAAATCTTAAATTATTTTTAAAGAATCCAAAATAAGTTATTTTACTACTATAGTATAATTGCAATTAATATCTTTCTACTTATGAAAATTTTATACTCTCACATCTGAAAATTTAGAAACCACAAAGAAGAGCAAAAAAGCATAACCTACCTACAATGCCAAAAAGTAGCCACATCAATGTTTTCATCATGTCCTACTATTGTATCTATATTAGATACTATATATACAATATGTCAATGTGAACGTACTTCGATGTAGTTGGAGAAGGAATATAACCCCAAACTCCAGGCATGGGACACATACCTCAGACCCAAGCCAATTAAGACTTGATATTCATTTTGACCACAGTGAATCAATCACCCAGGGATGGATGCATTACCTAGTCAGAGCCACTAAGACTGCTCCGACTTCCACAAAAGAAACTCTCACTTCTCATAACAAGCACGGTGCCATGTCTGGCAGCTCTCCGTGACCAGAAAAGAATGGAGCATATAAACTTTAAGTAGTTTTTTCCAATTCTGTGAAGAAAGTCATTGGTAGCTTAATGGGGATGGCATTGAATCTATAAATTATCTTGTGCAGTATGGCTATTTTCTCAATATTGATTCTTCCTATCCATGAAAATGGAATATTATTCCATTTGGTTGTGTCCTCTTTTATTTTGGCAAGCAGTGATTTGTAGCTCTCCTTGAAGAGGTCCTTCACATCCCTTGTAAGTTGGATTCCTAGGTGTTTTATTCTCTTCATTGCAATTGTGAATGGAAGTTCACTGATGGTTTGGCTCTCTGCTTGTCTGTTATTGGTGTATAAGAATGCTTGTGATTGCACATTGATTTTGTATCCTGAGACTTTGCTGAAGTTGCTTATCAGCTTAAGGAGATTTTGGACTGAGACAATGGGGTTTTCTAAATATACAATCATGTCATCTGCAAACACAGACAATTTGACTTCCTCTTTTCCTAATTGAATGCCATTTATTTCTTTCTCTTGCCTGATTGCCCTGGCCAGAACTTCCAGTACTATGTTGAATAGGAGTGGTGAGAGAGGACATCCTTGTCTCATGCCAGTTTTCAAAGGGAATGCTTCCAGTTTTTGCCCATTCAGTATGATACTGGCTGTGCATTTGTCAAAAATAACTCTTATTATTTTGAGATATGTTCCATCAATAACCTAGTTTATTGAGAGTTTTTAACATGAAGGATTGTTGAATTCTGTCGAAGGCCTTTTCTGCATCTATTGAGATAATCATGTGGTTTTTGTCGTTGGTTCTGTTTATGTGATGGATTACGTTTATCAATTTGTGTATGTTGAACCAGCCTTGCATCCCAGGGATGAAGCCCACTTGATCATGGTGGATAAGCTTTTTGATGTGCTGCTGGATTCGGTTTGTCAGTATTTTGTTGAGGATTTTTGCATCGATGTTCATCAGGGATATTGATCTAAAATTCTCTTTTTTTGTTGCGTTTCTGCCAGGCTTTGGTATCAGGATGATGTTGGCCTCATAAAATAAGTTGGGGAGGATTCCCTCTTTTTCTA
>NW_016803192.1:1668921-1680319 GCF_001698545.2 Rhinopithecus bieti
GTGGGCAAAGGATATGAACAGACACTTCTCAAAAGAAGACATTTATGCAGCCAACAGACACATGAAAAAATGCTCATCATCACTGGTCATCAGAGAGATGCAAATCAAAACCACAGTGAGATACCATCTCATGCGAGTTAGAATTGCAATCGTTAAAAAGTCAGGAAACAACAGATGCTATGCTGGAGAGGATGTGGAGAAATAGGAAGACTTTTACACTGTTGGTGGGAGTATAAATTAGTTCAACCATTGTGAAAGACAGTGTGGTGATTCTTCAAGGATCTAGAACTAGAAATATCATTTGACCTAGCAACCCCATTACTGGATATATACCCAAAAGATTATAAATCATGCTATTATAAAGACGTATGCACATGTATGTTTATTGTAGCACTATTCACAATAGCAAAGACTTGGAACCAACCAAAATGTCCATAAATGATAGACAGGATTAAGGAAATGTGGCACATATACACCATGGAATACTATGCAGCCGTCAAAAAGGATGAATTCATGTCCTTTGCAGGGACATATATGAAGCTGGAAACCATCATTCTCAGCAAACTATCACAAGGACAGAAAACCAAACACTGCATGTTCTCACTCATAGGTGGGAACTGAACAATGAGAACACTTGGACACAGGGTGGGGAACATCACACACCGGGGCCTGTCAGGGGTTCGGGGGCTCAGGGAGAGATAGCATCAGGAGATATACCTAATGTAAATGACGAGGTGACGAGTGCAGCACACCAACATGGCACATGTATACGTATGTAACAAACCTGTATGTTGTGCACATGTACCCTAGAACTTAAAGTATAATAATAATAATAATAATAATAAAAGAATGGTGCAAATACACAGACAATGAATCCAAGAGATAAAGAGGAACTAAATCTGAGCCCTGAAGACAATTGAGCCTTGAAGTTAGCCTTACCCCAGAATGTCTAACTTATGTGAGCCAATACATTTTATTTATCTTGAACTGGAGAAAGAGTGTTACCAGATTCAACTGTGGTTAGGGCATTGAAAGAATCTCTATGAAATTTGGTTTTTAATAATCCACTCCTCTTCACCAATAGTTTCAATTTTCTTAGTCTAAATCTACCAGATCCCCTTTTCTAGGGCTGTGGTATCACACATTCACATGTTTAAATGCTAGAATAGGAGTTACCTGAAAAAAATTATAAGGAAAGATAAATGAATGATGGACTGCAAAACCACAGCCATAATCTACAAATTATCAAGAAAGTTTGAGGACATATGCAATAATTCCTTTAGCAGTGTAGGGTTTGGCTTATTTCATTCTAATAACTGTTTAGACATGATGCAGCAACACAAATTCTGTATTCCACAGTTCACTTTATAGTGTCACTCTGGGAATCTCCTAAACCCACAGCTATGGCTAAAGCAGTTCAAAAATGACAGCCATTTTCCAAAAGAAAAGAAACCAGCTCTAACAAAACTATGGTATTTCATAGCTTCCATTACCAGCCAGATCCTAATAATTGTCTTGAAGGATAAGTACTTATGCTGTACAGGTGCTGCATCAATCAATCAGTAACATGAATTTGCTGACTTCCTATAATGTGCCTAGCATTATGCAAAATGTTTTCTGAATTATAATATGTATTGACACTATATTAAAATGTCTGTTATCTTTGTAGCACCTCAAAAAGATGTGTGGGAAACATCATGCAGACCTCTTCACTGTATCCATCAACCACACAATCATGTTTGACACGATCTATGGGCATTAACTTACAAAGGTACTGATCAGGTTTCATTGCTGGAGAAAAAAAAAAAAAAAAAACCCTAAACTCCACGACAGTTACTTACTAATGTCATTGTGCATGAGTATGTGCGTGCGTGTGCGTGCGTGCGTGTGTGTGTGTGTTAAAGGTAGTTTTTGAGTGCAGAAAATAAGAAAAGAGACATGACACTAAGATACTACTACTAATCACCAAGAGAAGCTTAGTATATAAACACCATGATGAGCTGTGTTTTGTTTTCTTAAGCCATAATATAATTTGCTTTTTCTTGTCTCTCTTGATTTTTTGGCAAACAAGAGATGGAGATCAGGAAAACGGGAAAGAAAAATGTAGCATTCCACTGAGAAATTTTCAACAGCTGCTGAGTTTGTGGCAAAGTGTGGAATACCAAGGCACCAGAGACTCAGCAGTGACTAAGCCACAGAAGAACTTCTGACCCCATGAAAGGAAGCGAGAAGAATTAAAGCATTAGGATTATTGAGACTTAAATGAAAATTAGTGTCAATGGAAGCAGTTGTTAATAGAAGTTGCTCCTAAGTGAAAATTATATCTGTGGTAGACATTTATCGATCGACCAGCTTGGCTACTCAGCATCCACATGCAATCTTCAGTCTTGGTGGCATTATAAAGCCAGTTATATCCCAGTCCATCCAAGGGGGCAGTCAAGTAATCCAAGCTTCAGTCACTGGACGCTTTACTATAACTTCTAATCATGAGTAAAGTGGCATAAGACGATAAATGATGAAACAATTAGGTAGATTCTATTGCTGAATGCCAAGAGTGGCCTGTTCCTAATCTATTGCCATGGATTATCCTTCAGTCTCCCATCTATTCTGGCATCTATCTGTTCAGCAGCCCTTCTCTAAAAACTCTCTTATTTCTTGACTTGTACAGAACTGGGATCTGTTCCTTACACCAAAGGCTCTTAAGTGATACTTAAGTGAAGTGTTCAACTATACCTAGGTGCTGGTTTCTTTGGCTCTTACTCTAATACGTGATCATTATTTTAAGGGTATTTGGTGACCACTCCAAAGGGTTGGACAACACAGCTCAATCACAGATACAAATTAGGATTTGGAGCACAAGCATTTTCCACAATCATCCAGACCTTGGTAAACTCAGAATAACAACAGTTCTGGAATAAAAATATCCCCACGGCCATAACCCACATATATCACCTTGATCTATAAGTTAAAAGATTTTAGTCACAAGGCTCCCTGCTCTACACACAAAACTTCAAGCCTAAACTTTCACCAACTTAACCCATTTCCTCAAAGGAAGGAAGGGAGGACAAAAGGGCAAAAAGAAAAGAAAAAAAGAAAGAAAAAAGGAAAAAAACAGATTATAATTCTTTCTAGCACTATTTCAGTAATTTGCAAGAAAAAAAATACATATTGTCCTTAGCTTTTTGAAAAAAAAAACAAATATTTCCCACCTCCCTAAATGAGAGGTTCAAAAATTATTTTTGCCAGTAGTATATGCCTATATAATCATGTCTTCTTTATTGAATTTATTTTGGCAACTTCTCAAATTCATTCTTTTTTCTGAGAATGATACTGTTGTGTTTTAGTAGCATAAGCTATGTGGTAGGATCATGATCCTGAGTTCTGGATGATAGTTTTGTTAACAATAAACCATAATTGTTAACAATTATGTTTTGATGGGAAAAAAATATATAACCAACTCAAAAGTTATGATAATAAGTTTTTTTTTTTTTTTTTTTTTTTTTTTTTTTTTTTGAGACGGAGTCTGGCTCTGTCACCCAGGCTGGAGCGCAGTGGCCGGATCTCAGCTCACTGCAAGCTCCGCCTCCCAGGTTTGCACCATTCTCCTGCCTCAGCCTCCCGAGTAGCTGGGACTACAGGCGCCCGCCACCTCGCCCGGCTAGTTTTTTGTATTTTTTAGTAGAGACGGGGTTTCACCGTCTTAGCCAGGATGGTCTCGATCTCCTGACCTCGTGATCCGCCCATCTCGGCCTCCCAAAGTGCTGGGATTACAGGCTTGAGCCACCGCGCCCGGCCGATAATAAGTTTGATTAGAAAGGATGAAGGCTGCAATTTATGAATTACCTTCTTTCTGCCAGGCACAGAGCTTGATGCTTTCCATAGGTTCTCATTAGTTCCTCATGACAATCATAATAGGGATCATTCTCCCACGTTTCTAATAAGAAAATTAAAAGAGGTCATAGCAAACCTAAGATTGTAATGCCTGTCTTCTTCCCAAAATGCTACACTATTCACTGCTGTCCTTGCTTCAAGGAAACCAGGCCATGCCACCCAAGTACCACTCTCCATTGTATGGCAATTTTCCCAGATTGTAATTGTAGTAATCAATTAGTAATTAAAGCTCTATAAACCCTTTCAAGTGATGTCACCACTTTCCAGACAGTTTCAAAGGAATTTGAACATTTTCCAAAAAGATATGACTAGTCACAGACTGATGACATTCAGCCTGATTCATACTCTATTACCAAAAAGAATAAAGTAGATGAAGAAAAAAAATCCATAAATTAAAATTAACTCACTAAATCGTGCTAGCAGCCACTGCAAGTTGAAAAGCTAGGTTAACTCAGCCTGCACTTTTATGCCTCTGGTAATGTTGTCTAACTCTACAAAGAATAAACATCATCTAATATCCTTGAACCAGTCATCCAAAAATGTCTTTAAGGTTCTGGACTGCATTACTCTTACCAGAGTAATGCTGAGAAATTCAAAAGTTCTTTGGTTTCAGTCTTATTTCTTCTTGAATTATTTGACCACCTTCTCACTAAAATGCAAAAAGGACAAAAGGAATGACAAAAAGGCAACACCTAAAGGATCCACAGAATTTTGAAAATCCAGTAATAGATACTCAGACTCCATATCATCAACGTGTAACTATATTCATATATGTAATATATTAATAATAGTGCAAATATACTCTTTGTATGCAAAAACAAGCTTTCCTGAGTATACTGATAACAGTCAGAGGTTTGGAATTTCTCATCTGCCTTATTGTTTTTAATAAGTTCTTTCTTTTGAGGATGCTTTGATTGAATTCAGTTCTTTGGGTTTTTTTGTTTTTTTCCAAAAAAATATGAGTGCAGGGGAAGATGTTAAGACTTGGAGCTCTAGAACTCCACTGTCTCTGTCTAAGCCACTAGCCATGTGTGGCTGTTGAGCACTTGAAATGTAACTAGTCCAAACTGAGAGTATTATACATGTATCATGCCCACTAGATTTCAAGGACTAGTTCACTAAAAATAAAAAGAACGTAACATTTTGATACTGATTACATGTTGAAACAATGTTTTTGACATATTAGGTTAAATAAAATGTATTCTCAAAATTACCTTTGCCTCCTTCTTTTTACCTTTTTAAATGTGGCTACTAGAAAATTTTAAATTACATTTCTATTTCCGTTGAACAGCAATGGTCTACTGCTATGGTTTTAACTCAGGATCTGTCACTCACCAGCTGGGCCACCACATAGGTTGTACGGATTGTGCGATATACAAGGGTACCTGGCAGCAGGTGCAAGCAGAGGTCAAAATCCTTCCTGTGCTCTGCCAGCCAAGCCATCACTGCAGTGAGAGCCTTTCTCTAATACGCACACAGTGCCACACTGGCTAGGTGCAGCCCTGCTTATCTGCTGCCTCCTTTGAGCATGATACCTACCTCTCTTTCTCGTTTTCCTCATCTGTAAAATGGGGAGACCCTATGGGCCTCATAAAGGTACTGTAAAGATTAAACAAGATCGTGCACATCAAAGGCCCTACCCAGTGTTCAGCAAATAGTAAATCTCAATAAATGGTTGTTATTATTATCTGTTCTGTATAAATCATCCCCGGTGATTTACACATCTTCAGACTGTTGAAAGTCTTCAGAAACATTTTCATTGTTATACAGTCATCCCCCAATATCCACAGGGAATTGGTTCCAGGACCCCTCACAGGTATCAAAATCTGTAGATGCTCAGTCCCTTATATAAAATGTCACATTATTTGCCTATCAACTATTCACATCCTCCCATAAACTTTAAGTCAGATTTAGATTACTTACAATACCTAATGCAATATAAATGCTATGTAAATTGTTGTTGTAGTGCATTGTTTCCTATTTGTATTTTTATTTTGTATATTTTTCTAATATTTCTGATTTGCAGTTGGTTGAATCTGCAGATGTGGAACCTGTGGATAGGAAGGTCTGGCCATACTAGTCCTTCGAGCAGGTGGTTCTCTCCCTCAGATATCCATGATTTAAAAGAAAGTACGAGTGAGTAGCCTGGCACCGTTTCCCAATAGTTGATTGATGAAATAGAATTGACTCAAGAAGTTACCGCCATTACATTTCACCAGAAGAAACTTTACCACAACTATTGGGAAATAAATATAATGAATGAAAACGTTTATGAGTAAAATGAAAATCTGAGGAAAGCGAAGGAATGCCAAATAAACTATTTCTCATCAACTTGCTGTGATTATATTTCTTTCCCTCTAAATGAATGCCAGGTGTATAAGAAGGATAAAAACTTTCAATTAAGCTGCTACATAAAGATTAAATGACCTTTAAAACAACTAGAATACTTGGAAAGGCTATTAATCATTATTAGAGTATGTGTCAACCATGATTCAAAAGTATGAGGTCTCAGACTGGGCACCACATTTCAAAGGTGGTAATATTTCACTTCAAAGAGCAAAGTGACAAAGGTCAACTAGATGAAGCAGGAATATAAGTTCCCATCAGGGAGGGCTGTTACCTTGGCTTGTTTTCCCACTATGTGGAAATGAGTTACTGGACACAGACTTCATTAAGCTGTAAGCCCAATTACTATCACATGGCGTCAACCATATTGCAATTACAGTCCTTTCGAGAGGCAGCCAGCCGCTGTTTTCAGTAGAGAAACACTGGTTTGGACAAGGTTTATAAATGATTTTCATTAACTATCATTTACCATTAGTGCAAATAAAAGCACTAAATGCCCACTTTGCTGTAGAGAATGACCTTTGACCCAGATTCTCTCTCTAACCGATGAAGGCTAAATGTATTGTGACAGCTCCTAATCACATTTAGTGCAGCCCATGATTTGATGGCACTGGGTGTCCCATCAACTACAGACAGCCTTTGCAAGGCCATTATATTCTGCTTCCTTTTAGAGATATGCACATTAGAATCCCAGGGAATCGAGAAATATAAGCCTTTCCCAATCATCTGGACTATATTTCAGTAGCTTAAAAAGCTCATACAGTGACATCATTACTTATAAAGAATTACTTGCAATGAGAACATATTTCTCTTCTTTATAATTCAGGTTTATATGCCTAAAATGCATTAATCCGATCAGCCCAACTCTAGTACTACAGATAAAAACCCAGTCATCATAACTCACCAGTCAGAAACAATCCCCTCCAAAATCCACATGTAATGTTTTGCAGCTCAGTTTCATCTCATAAAACGTTAATACAGCTGTGTGATATTTAATACTGAAGCATTGGGGCCTGATTTTGTACTAATCCAGGATAACACATTTCACAGAAACATCAAGGGGAAACACTGTGAAGTCAAGACTTGTAACGTGAAAATGATTTACTTTTGAACTCTAACTCCTTGATTTGAATGAAAACAAGAAAATGGCTGCCAAATGTTCAAAATAAAATACTAAATTATCAGTCCAACTCCACATTTCCATAGGTAATAGCTTATTTTTTTCTAAAAGAAATTAGATCAGGCATGCTATGGTTTGAATGCGTCCCCCCAAGTTCCCACATTGGAAACTTCATTCCCAATGCAACAATGTTGGAGGGATAGGGCCTCATAAGAGGCGATTAGGTCATGAGGGCTATGCCCTCATTAATGTATTAATGTCATCATTGTGGAAGCAAGTGAGTTATCAACCGAGTGGACTTGTTATAAAAGCAAGTTTGATCTCTTCTTGCTAATGGCTCTCACGTGTACTCTCTTACCCTTCTGTCCTTCTGCCATGGGAGGAGGCAGCATGAAGGCTCTTACCATATGTTGGCACCATGCTCTTGAGCTTCCCAGCCCCCAGAACTGTAGCTGAATAAACTCGTATTGTTTGTAAATTTCCCAGTCTGTGGTAGTCGGTTATGGCAGCAGAAAGAGAATAAGACAATGCACTATCCCAGCAAATATCTGACCCCAAACAGGGGATAATAGTATCTAAATACACAGTCTGAGGCCAAGAGAGAAAAGAGATTTACAGAGTTATGCTAAAATTGTTTTCTCATAAAAATCCAAAGCTAAAAAACAGCTGAACTAAATATTGCACATGCAGTAATTGTTTGGAAGCAGGTGTCAATTATCAACTGTCTCTGCAGCATAAAGGCCCACTTGTTCTCTACTCTTTGTTCCCTGCAAGCACAGTCATTAAAATCAGGAGGAAAACAGCAAGCTCATGCTCATGCTCTGTTCTATTGGAAAGTGAAACATATTCATGAAAATTTGAGGAAAGGCAATGCTTTTATCCTGATACAAATATTTAAGGAAAAGAAAGAAAAGCTACGACACCAGAGGATAGTCTTTTAGAAGTTAAAAATAGATAGTTTACATAGACAGGTCTCCTTTCTATAGACTTTTGGCAGGATACCATGTGTTTTATCAACACTGAAAGAGCCTAACCAGTTTTAACTTGGCTATATGGATACCCTCTTTAAAAAAAGCCCCCCATTATTATTGCTTTCTTTATCTGGAACCTACGAGAACTTGGAAGTCAGAAAAGAATGTTTTCTTCTATGAACTAAACTTTAAAAATCAGAGATGTGCAAAGTCACTTTAGAGAGATACAATGGCCTCTGTGTGAAGAAAGGAGGTTGTTGGCAGTTGAAGACTGGATAGCGAAGATGATAATGGTATATCATGGCCAAGCATGTTGTCAAACCATTTACTCACACATTTTTTACAGGTAGGGAACTTGAGACACAGTGAGACAAGGAACTTGCCCGGGGTCACACAGAGGAGTCATAGTTGGCAGTGCCCATCCAAGTATACTTTAGAGAATCTGGTCCTAGCGGCAGGTCTTGCTCTTTTGTGGAATTGATGTAATCAACCATCTTATCCTCATGTCATTAAACATTTAAATCATATAACTCACTCACCTCAGCTGCTTATAGCCTCACTAAGCAACCAGCTGACTATAATTTGTTGTCTGTGCCCTACAGGAAGATTGTGGGTTAGCTGGTGACATGTGTCTTGGGATTCACTGTACCTTCATCAATTGGTCTGCTCGTTTTATACATTAGGGTAAAAAGTTTCTGAGTCCACAACTGAGAGAAGAAACCACTAGCAGTGCACTGACAAATGAATGTTCTGAGCTTAGTGAGATTGGGTCCCGAACGTGACAAATTCACAAAATTAATGTCTTTCTGTGATGAGATCCCCAGCAGGTTTGGGGCAGGATATTCTGGACATTGCCATTGGCCAAGTTTGACCTTTCTCCTTTTAGTTAAATGCACACCATTACACAATTCATGGTCTCTGATATATCATGGTTTCCTAAAACATTTTTAAAAGGAAAAAAACCTACAGAAAATAAAAGCCGAAGGTCATACAGTTAACTTACAAAGAGCTCATTACACCACCTTTTAATACTACTTTACAACAAGATTCCCCTGAATATAACCATTTGAGACACGCTTTATTTGTACTTCTTCATGCTATCCTGCACTTTGGATATGGATTATACAGCCTATTGTGCTTCTTTTTTAAAAAACTTCAAAGTCTGAAACTAAAAGCTCTGCTTCCTTTTTTTAACGTTATGCATTTATGAACAAGCCACCATTGGAAATAAAATATTCTAAATGTTTCTTCAAATAGATGTTCCATGTTTTAGTAAAACCAGGTAGTTCTACTTAATCCAGTTTCTTTTGAAGAGAAAGTGCTTTTAAATTCATTCTTTAAAAAATGGGTCACCTGCAACTGTGTCAATTTCCTAATTTATTCATTGCCTTAACCTTGACATATCCATGCTCAACAGGCAACCTGTTCATAGATTAAATTAGGAGGAAAAGCACCCTGAATGATACTTAGAAAACAGAGTTGTGAGGTCAAATCCTAGGAGGGTAGTACAACAGAGGGCTTAAGAGCAAAGACTGAGGTTTGCGGCATAGAGAAAGATCAGAATCCCATCTTTGCTATATGAGAACTATTGACCTTGGGCAGGTTATTTAACTTCTGAGTCTCCATTTTCTCACCTAGATTAGAATAGTAAAAAACAAAAACAAAACAAAAAAAAAAACTAACACTTGAGCAATTACTATGTTCCAGACATTATTCTGATTAGCAATTTAAACCACACCACTTTATGATGAAGCTGGTATTACTATTGCCACTTACAGGTGCGGATCTTGAAGTTCAGTGAAAATAAGACTTGCTGAAGGCAGCCAGCTAGTAACGCCAAAAGATGGTATTTGAACCCAGGCTGTATGACTCTGACTTGTCTCCTTAATCATTTGACTTAAGGCCTCCCAGAGTTCCTAGTATAATTAAATGAGATGATACATGTCAAATATATTACCCAGCATGTACGAAGTACTCAGAAATTGCAGCTGTCATTTTGATTTTTATTTATTAATTGTTTCTTTGAAGCTGAGGTGAAAATCAATGTAGGCCTTTGTGGTAAAAAGTTACTCCTTGCATCAGTGAAATTTCTGTTCCTTGTACGAGAATACTACTTACATCACTTTAATAGCAGCAGCAATAACACCCTTATAATAACAGAGTGGTTCAGAGCATGGCTACAAACTCAGAGGATCTGAACTCATAACCCAAGCCTGCTACTTACTGGTGAGATCTTACAAAGTTGTTCAGTCTCTTGAAGCTTCACCTGTACAAGGCCCCTACCTCAAAAAAACTGCAGTGAGAATTAAATGAGACTATACATCAAATGCATTTAGCATAGTGCCTGGCACAGAGTAAGAACTCTGTAAATATTAGCTATTATTTGGGGTATGGCCTGCTTCTCTCAATAGATTCCATGTCTTTTTGTATAAATTATATCTATTGGTATGGTTGTTCTTTGGGTTGCCGTATACTAACAAAGGTGTCCAAGAACTATTTTGAATGGTATTGCTTATAAATATCTAGAATGTTGTCTCTACTGGTACATTCACCATCATTACTCTAGCACTGGTAACACATACAGATAAGAGCCACACAAGGCTTTTCTGTTTTCACATTTTTCTTCCCATGTGCTTTTACATAATTTTTTTTTCTTTTAATGAGCTCATTTCTAGAAGTATGTTTCTTGGATCATTCTCTTTTTAAAATATATATATATCAATTTCTAAATATTGTCTGTTTTTCTTCTATACTACTTTAATTGATAATGCTTCCATCACATGTGCGTGCTTCATAAAGTCATCCCTTGATGACAGTCAGTGAGCACGGAGTGTCCACTTTCAGTAGCACAGCTCTGGGTTCTTCTCCAATTGCTTCCTTAAAGATGACTTCATTTCTTCTTTTTTGCCTAACCCTAGCCTGTGATAAAGTCCATTCCATATCCTCAAGTTTTCATATCTCCTTTACTTTAAAAGATCCCAAGTCAGAGAAACCAAATTATAGCTACATGTTAACAGTAGAGAAGGAGAAAGAATGATTTCGAAAAATCATACCAACTCAAGTGGTTGAA